>NC_053023.1:545945239-546161284 GCF_003073215.2 Triticum urartu
GATCATGCATCAGTCGGGGTTTCAGTCCTTTGAGAATTAGGCCATTGGCTCTTTCTGCTTGTTCGTTCGACTGCGGGTGAGCGACTGAAGCATAGTCGACTCGTGTGCCTTGAGAAGCGCAGAAAGCTCTAAACTCATCAGAATCGAAGTTTGACCCGTTGTCCGTGATGATGCTGTGTGGAACTCCATATCTGAATGTCAATTCTCTAATAAAACTGACAGCGGTGCTGGCCTCAAGGTTCTTGATAGGTTTAGCTTCGATCCATTTGGTAAACTTGTCGACTGCTACGAGCACATGAGTGAATCCACTCCTACCAGTTCTCAGTGGTCCAACCATATCCAACCCCCAAACAGCAAAGGGCCAAACAAGGGGAATGGTCTTCAGGGCTGACGCTGGCTTGTGAGACATGTCAGAGTAAAACTAGCAGCCTTCACATCTATCGACTATATCTTTCGCCATTTCATTTGCTCGTGGCCAATAGAATCTGGCTTGGTATGCTTTAGCCACGATGGCTCGAGAGAACTCATGGTGACCACAGGTCCCCGAGTGGATTTCATTGAGGATCATTCGACCTTCTTCTGGCGTTATGCATTTCTGACCGACTCCAGTCACGCTTTCCCTGAACAGTTGTCCTCTGATGACAGTAAAGGCCTTGGATCGACGGACGATCTGTCGAGCCTCTTCTTCGTCCTCTGGGAGTTCCTTCCTAAGGATGTACGCAATGTACGACACTGTCCAGTCGGGAGTAATGACCAGAACCTCCATGATTAGGTCGACCATGGCTGGGACCTCGACTTCAGTCGAATCTGTGGCGCTCTTAGGCTGCGGGGGCTCTTCAGTAAAAAAGGATCTTCCTGAACTGTCGGTGTATGAATATGCTCCAAAAACACATTGCTGGGAATGGCTTCTCTCTTGGAACCTATATTTGCCAAGTCATCGGCTGCTTGATTTTTCAGTCGGGGTATGTGATGGAGCTCTAACCCCTCAAACTTCTTTTCCAGCTTCCTCACCGCGTTGCAGTAACCAGTCATGGCTGGGCTTCTGACGTCCCACTCCTTCATCACTTGATTGATTACCAAATCTGAGTCGCCGTAGACCATGAGGCGACGGACACCGAGTGAGATGACCATACGCAACCCATACAAGAGTGCTTCATATTCAGCTTCATTATTGGAAGAATCAAAGTGAATCTGGAGGACATATCTGAGCTTGTCTCCTCGGGGGGATACCAGAACCACCCTAGCACCGGAACCATTCAGCATTTTGGATCCATCAAAGAACATGGTCCAGTGCTCCGAGTGAACTTGAGTCGGCAGTTGTTGTTCAATCCACTCGGCGAGAAAATCTGCTATTGCTTGGAACTTAATAGCCTTATTTGCCTCAAACTTGATATCTAAGGGAAGGAGTTCAATCGCCCATTTTGCCACTCGACCAGTTGCATCTCTGTTGTGCAGAATCTCTGACAATGGAGCGTCGCTGACGACTGTAACAGAGTGATCAGAGAAACAGTGTGCAACCTTCTTCGTGGTCATGTAAATCCCATAAACGAGCTTCTGATAGTGCGGATATCTCTGCTTTGACGGAGTCAGAACTTCAGAAATATAATAAACAGGGCGCTGAACTTTATAGGCTTTTCCCTTTTCTTCCCGCTCGACCGTAAGTACTGTACTGACGACTTGTCCAGTGGCTGCTATATAAAGCAGTAAAGGCTCTTTGCTGATTGGGGCAGCAAGCACCGGCTGGGTGGAAAGCAGGGCTTTTAGCTCTGCAAATGCTGCATCAGCTTCAGGAGTCCACTCGAACTTATCTGATTTCTTCATCAGTCGGTAAAGAGGCAGTGCCTTTTCACCGAGGCGAGAAATGAATTGACTTAGGGCGGCCAAGCAACCAGTAAGCTTCTGGACATCATGCACACGCACAGGGCGTTTCATTCGGAATATAGCACCCACTTTCTCTGGGTTAGCATCGATCCCTCGTTCGGAAACGACAAAACCGAGTAATTTTCCGCCCGGAACTCCAAACGTGCACTTTGATGGATTGAGCTTGATATCATACCTTCTGAGGTTGGCAAAGGTTTCAGCATGGTCAGTCAGTAGGTCGGAACCTTTACGTGACTTGACCACAATGTCATCCATGTATGCTTCCACATTCTGACTGATCTAAGTGAGCAGGCACTTCTGAATCATCCGCATGAATGTGGCTCCAACGTTTTTCAAACCGAATGGCATAGTGACATAACAGAAGGACCCAAATGGGGTGATGAAAGTTGTTTTTATCTCGTCGGGTCCGTACAGACGAATCTGGTGGTACCCGGAGTAGGCGTCCAAAAAGGACAAACGCTCGCACCCCGCAGTCGAGTCAACTATCTGGTCGATGCGAGGGAGAGGAAAGTGATCTTTCGGGCAGGCCCGATTGATATGCTTGAAGTCAATGCACATGCGAAGTGAGTCGTCCTTCTTTGGGACCATGACAACAGTAGCTAACCACTCGGAGTGGTAAATTTCACGGATAAACTCAGCTGCCAAAAGCCGAGCCATCTCTTCACCGATTGCCTTCCTCTTTTGCACGGCGGACCATCAAAGATGTTCTTTGACTGGTTTCACTTTTGGGTCGACTCGCAAACGATGCTCAGCCAGTCCCCTGGGAACACCTGGCATGTCCGAAGGTTTCCATGCAAAGATGTCCCAGTTCTCACGGAGGAACTGGATGAGCGCTTCTTCCTATTTGGAGTCGAGTGTGGTTGAAATGTGAGTCGGAGCAGCATTGGGGTCTGTCGGGTGAATGTGAATCGACTTCGTTTCACCAGACGACTGGAATGCTGAATCTGTGGCTGGCTTCTTGGCTCGCAACAAATCACTCGGATCTGCATTTTTCTGATATTCTTGCAATTCTTCCACGGCCATCTGTGCATCGGCGATCTTTGAACCCTTCTGGAAGCACTCTTCTACCTTCTTCCGATTACCGGTGATAGTGATCACCCCTTTGGGACCAGGCATCTTCAATTTGAGGTACACGTAACATGGTCGAGCCATAAAACGTGCATAAGCTGGCCTGCCCAGAATGGCATGATAGGCACTCTGGAAATCCACAACTTCAAATGTCAAATTTTCTTTGCGGTAATTTTTGGAATCACCGAAAACCACGTCGAGAGCAATCTGGCCGAGTGATGCAGCCTTCTTGCCTGGAATGACCCCGTGGAAACTCATATTGCTTTCGCTGAGTCTGGACATCGGAATGCCCATTCCCTTCAACATCTCTGCATATAGTATGTTCAGGCCACTGCCACCATCCATCAGGACCTTTGTCAGTCGGGTGCCTTCGACCACCGGGTCGACCACCAATGCTTGCCTCCCAGGGGTGGCTATGTGCGCTGGATGATCGGACTGGTCGACTGTAATGGCAGTCTGTGACCACTTCAAATAACTGGGTGTCACTGGAGCGATCATGTTCACTTCTCTGTTGATGACTTTCAGTCGACTTTTGCTCTCAACGTCAGCAAAAATCATCAGAGTGGAATTCACGTGGGGATAACCATCATCATCCTCTTCCTCATCCTCAGCCTTGTCTGCTTCCTTCTCCTTTTCCTTGGGTTGTTTCTCTCGGAATTGCTGGATTAGGAGTCGACACTGCCGAGTGGTATGCTTCGGGTAAATGAAATTACCCTCTTCATCTTTTTTGGTGTGGACAAGGCATGGAAAATCCAGCACGTCGTTTCCATCTTGATCTTTTATTTTCTTGGGGTTCCACGACCCTTTGGGATTCCCTGTGAACTTTCCCTGAATCACGGCTAAGGCTTCGCCAGGAGCTGCTGGCTCAGCTTTGCGTTTCTTCTTCCGACTAGAACTTCCTCCTCCGGCTTCATGGGCGACTGTTTTGTGCTTGCCACTCCGGAGTCGTTCTTCTTCTTCACCATTGGCATACTTGGTGGCAATCTCCATCATCCGAGTCAGAGTCATATTTCCTGTTCAACCGAATTTCAGATTCAACTCCCGATACTTGACACCTTCCTTAAAGGCACAAATTGCCTGATGATCAGACACATCCTCCACCGTGTGGTGCAGGGTGATCCATCTCTGGATATAATCCCTCAAAGTTTCATTCGGTTTCTGAACAAAACACTGTAATTCTGTCAAACCTGCCAGCCATTTGCAAGTGCCCTTGAATGTTCTGACAAACACTCGGGTGAGATCTTCCCAAGTATAAATACTGCTGGGTGCCAACTGATTCAACCATGCTCTAGCCGAGCCCTCCAACATCAGAGGAAGGTGTTTCATGGCCATTTCATCATTGCCGCCACCAATCTGGACAGCCACTCGGTAGTCTTCAAGCCAAGTGTTAGACTTGGACTCACCAGTGAACTTACTAACTCCAGTCGCCAACCTGAAGTTGGGGGGAATCACTGCAGCCCTGATGGCTCTGCTAAAGCACTCTGGACCTGAGACATGCACCCTGCTGCTGGTTTGCGGATCCCTGTCATGGCCCTCTCGGTGAGCTCTGTTTCTGTCGACCAAGCCCTGAACGAGAATAGATCTCGCATCAAAGCCTGGCTCCCTGGGGTCGACTGGAATCCCTCGCCCAACACTGTGAGGGCGCCTGTCATCATGTTGCCGAGGCACATACGACCCACTCCTTGGGGAGGCGTGGGCACTCGATGACGATCATCACGATCGACTCGGTGATCATACTGCTCACGGTTTCTGTATTGATCTTGTCGATCTCCATGTCCCTCACGCCTCGGGGGCGATCTTGGGCTGTGAGCTGACTGAACTGTGTCTGCAACCACGGATCTGCTATGGATCCTATTCCGCGACTGAGATACGACTGTATTTTGTTCTCCCGCCGCCCGGAGCAAAGCTCGGATCTGCACCAAACCTCAGCCAGCTTCTAACTGAGAAGGTTGGATCGACTCCGCTATCCAGGCAGTAGCTGCTAGATTCTGGATCGGGGTTCGGTATACCTGAGTCGGAGGTGAAAAAAGTTGGCGCCGACTAGATTCGGGAGCACGCTGCCGAGCGCGATCGTCGAGTGCGCGCTGGAGGTTCTCCAGTCGAGTGCGCTCAGCCAAGTTGGCTAGGCGCGCCTGCTCCAAGGCCTAGGCCTCAGGGGTTTCTCCAACTATAGGAGTATGCAGTGCATCCATGTTCTGGCGGTGAAGTTCCTCCGTCTGCTGCGAAGAGAGGGGTTCGGGGCGGTACTCTTCATGAACGCGCGACGGATCACCGTCCCCATCACTTCCGTCTTCACGGGTGAAGCCAGGAGGACTGCATGGTCCATTGACCATCAAAACTTCTGCCGCTGGGTTGCTGCTGTCACACTCAGATGCAGTCTCTACGAAGCCAGTCGACAGATCGAACAGGCCGTTGAGAGTTTCGTCGGGTTCGATTGCCGTGACTTGAGGGGTGGCCGACTGGCGAGCCACCGCATGCCTCACCCACCGTTGAAGCCTCGACTGACTGGAACATTTGCTCCGGCGGGCCGCAGGGAGGATGAAAGCTGTTGGAGCCGACTGATACTGGGTCGACGGATGCCGCAGGAGGACGTCGCGGACGCATGCGCGAAAGTGCATCGCCTCGCGGGAGGGGAGTGCGTCGACGTCAAGTGGAGCCTCCTGAAGCCAAGCGGAGTCGTCGATGACAAACACAAGCGCGTCGAGACAGATCTCGCGGCCCTCAGCCAAACCTCCGCCTGAAACCATGATGAAGGGGATCGGAAAAATTGCAACTTCTCCAACAAGTCGCTAAGACACCTGCCTCACGGTGGGCGCCAACTATCGTGGTTCTAAGCCTGACAGTAGAATAGGGGTAGGAATGTAGAGGCAAGATCCTAGCTATGGAGGAGTTGTACACGCGAGTTTTACGAGTTCAGGCCCTTCTTGAAGGAAGTAATAGCCCTACGTCTCGGAGCCCGGAGGTGGTGACTGAATATATGCGTGTGAATTACAAAGGGTGCGAACCCTTGTCTCGGAGGAGGGGTGGCTTATATAGAGTGCTCCAGGACCCCAGCCAGCCCACATTACAAAGGGTTCAATGTACATTAAGGCAGGGCGTTACTGGTAACGCTAGTAATAAATAGATATAAATGATCTTTAAGGTTGCAGAGTGAATGACCTACCGTTGTCATCCTGAGTGACGTTAGGTCTTCTACACAACGAGTGGTTTCTTGTTTCGTCGAGTGGTTGTTCGCATAGTCGAGTGTCTTCTATACTGCCAAGTGGAACATAGCTTCACGATCGAGTGGATGATGATTTTGCTTCTACCGCTTCTGGTTCCTTTAGAGATGTCCTTGGGGAGGGTATCTTGGACAGATCCATGACCCTACCCTAGGTACATAGCTTCATCAGGGGGCGCCGCCCCTCCCCCCTTGTCCAATTCGTACTAGGCCTTGGGGGCGCGTGGCCTGCCCTAGGCAGCCCCTCTCTCTTTCCCCTAAAGCCCAATAAGGCCCATATACTCTCTGGGGGGTTCCGGTAACCTCCTAGTACTCCGGAAAATGCCCGAACTCATCCGGAACCATTTCGATGTCCAAACATAGGCTTCCAATATATCGATCTTTACATCTCGACCATTTCGAGACTCCTCGTCATGTTCGCGATCAAATCCGGGATTCCAAACTACCTTCAGTTCATCAAAACACATAAACTCATAATACCGATCGTCACTGAACGTTAAGGGTGCGGACCCTACGGGTTCGAGAACTATGTAGACATGACCGAGACACGTCTCCGGTCAATAACCAATAGCGGAACCTCGATGTTCATATTGGCTCCCACATATTCTATGAAGATCTTTATCGGTCAAACTGCATAATGATATACGTTTTTCCCTTTGTCATCGGTATGTTACTTGCCCGAGACTCGATCGTCGGTATCTCAATACCTAGTTCAGTCTTGTTACCGGCAAGTCTCTTTACTCGTTCCATAATGCTACATCCTGTAACTAACTCATTATCTACATTGCTTGCAAGTCTTATATTGATGTGCATTACCGAGAGGGCCCAGAGATACCTCTCCGACAATCGGAGTGACAAATCCTAATCTCGATCTATGCCAACTCAACAAACACCATCGGAGACACCTGTAGAGCACCTTTATAATCACCCAGTTACGTTGCGACGTTTGGTAGCACACAAAGTGTTCCTCCGGTATTCAGGATTTGCATGATCTCATAGTCATAGGAACATGTATAAGTTATGGAGAAAGCAACAATAACAAACTAAACGATCATCGTGCTAAGATAACGGATGGGTCAAGTCAATCACATCATTCTCTAATGATGTGATCTTGTTAATCAAATGACAACTCATGTCTATGGTTAGGAAACATAACCATCATTGATTCAACGAGCTAGTCAAGTAGAGGCTAACTAGTGACACTCTGTTTGTCTATGTATTCACACATGTACTAAGTTTCTAGTTAATACAATTCTAGCATGAATAATAAACATTTATCATGATATAAGGAAATATAAATAACAACTTTATTATTGCCTCTAGGGCATATTTCCTTCAGTCTCCCACTTGCACTAGAGTCAATAATCTAGATTACATTGTAATGATTCTAACACCCATGGAGTCTTGGTGTTGATCATGTTTTGCTTGTGAGAGAGGCTTAGTCAACGGGTCTGCACCATCCAGATCCGTATGTATCTTGCAATATCTATGTCTCCCTCCTTGACTTGATCGCGGATGGAATTGAAGCATCTCTTGATGTGCTTGTTTCTCTTGTGAAATCTGGATTCCTTTGCCAAGGCAATTGCACCAGTATTGTCACAAGATTTTCATTGGACCCGATGCACTAGGTATGACACCTAGATCGGATATGAACTCCTTCATCCAGACTCCTTCATTTGCTACTTCCGAAGCAACTATGTCCTCCGCTTCACAATGTAGATCCCGCCACGATGCTCTGCTTGGATCTGCACCAACTGACAGCTCCACCATTTAATAAAAATATGTATCCAGTTTGTGACTTAGAGTCATCCGGATCAGTGTCAAAGCTTGCATCGACGTAACCGTTTACGACGAGCTCTTTGGCACCTCCATATACGAGAAACATATCCTTAGTCCTTTTCAGGTATTTCAGGATGTTCTTGACCACTGTCCAGTGATCCACTCCTGGATTACTTTGGTACCTCCCTACTAGACTGATAGCAAGGCACACATCAGGTTTGGTACACAGCATTGCATACATGATAGAGCCTATGGCTGAAGCATAGGGAACACATTTTCTCTCTATCTTCTGCAGTGGTCAGGCATTGAGTCTGACTCAACTTTACACCTTGTAGCACATGCAAGAACCCTTTCTTTGCTTGATCCATTTTGAACTTCTTCAAAACTTTATCAAGGTATGTGCTTTGTGAAAGTCCAATTAAGCGTCTTGATCTATCTCTATAGATCTTGATGCCCAATAAATAAGCAGCTTCACCGAGGTCTTTCATTGAAAAATTCTTATTCAAGTATTTTTATGCTATTCAGAAATACAGTATCATTTCCGATCAGCAATATGGCATCCACATATAATATCAAAAATGCTACAGAGCTCCCACTCACTTTCTTGTAAATACAGGCTTCTCCAAAAGTCTGTATAAAACCATTGCTTTGATCACACTATCAAAGCATATATTCCAACTCCGAGAGGCTTGCACCAGTCCATAAATGGATCGTTGGAGCTTGCACACTTTGTTAGCACCTTTTGGATCGACAAAACCTTATGGTTGCATCATATACAACTCTTCTTTAAGATATCCATTAAGGAATGCAGTTTTGACATCCATTTGCCAAATTTCATAATCATAAAATGCGGCAATTGCTAACATGATTCGGACAGACTTAAGCATCGCTACAGGTGAGAAGGTCCCATGGTTGTCAACTCCTTGAACTTGTCAAAAACCTTTCGCAACAAGTCGTGCTTTGTAGACAGTAACATTACGTCAGCGTCAGTCTTCTTCTTGAAGATCCATTTATTCTCTATGGCCTGCCAATCATCGTGCAAGTCAACCTAAGTCCATACTTTGTTCTCATACATGGATCCCATCTCAGGTTTCATGGCCTCAAGCCATTTTGCAGAATCTGGGCTCATCATCGCTTCCTCGTAGTTTGTAGGTTTGTCATGGTCAAGTAACATGACTTCCAGAACAGGATTACCGTACCACACTGGTGCGGATCTTATTCTGGTTGACCTACGAGGTTCGGTAGTAACTTGATCAGAAGTTTCATGATCATCATCATTAGCTTCCTCACTTACTGGTGTAGGAATCACTGGAACTAATTTCAGTGATGAACTACTTTCCAATAAGGGATAAGGTACAATTACCTTGTCAAGTACTACTTTCCTCCCACTCACTTCTTTCGAGAGAAACTCCTTCTATAGAAAGGATCCATTCTTAGCAACGAATATCTTGCCTTCGGATCTGTGATAGAAGGTGTACCCAACAGTCTCCTTTGGGTATCCTATGAAGACACATTTCTCCGATTTGGGTTCGAGCTTATCATGTTGAAGCTTTTTCACATAAGCATCGCAACCCCAAACTTTAAGAAACGACAACTTGGGTTTCTTGCCAAACCACAGTTCATAAGGTGTCGTCTCAACGGATTTAGATGGTGCCCTATTTAACGTGAATGCAGCCGTCTCTAAAGCATAACCCCAAAACGATAGCGGTAAATCAGTGAGAGACATCATAGATCGCACCATATCTAATAAAGTGCGGTTACGACATTTGGACACAACATTACATTGTGGTGTTCCAGGTGGCATGAGTTGTGAAACTATTCTGCATTGTTTCAAATGAAGTCCAAACTCATAACTCAAATATTCACCTCCATGATCAGATCGTAGAAACTTGATTTTCTTGTTACGATGATTTTCCACTTCACTCTGAAATTCTTTGAACTTTTCAAATGTTTCAGACTTATGTTTCATTAAGTAGATATACCCATATCTGCTCAAATCATCTGTGAAGGTGAGAAAATAACGATATCCGCCATGAGCTTCAATGTTCATTGGACCACATACATCAGTATGTATGATTTCCAATAACTTTATTGCTCGCTCCATTGTTCCGGAGAACGGAGTTTTAGTCATCTTGCTCATGAGGCATGGTTCGCAAGTACCAAGTGATTCATAATCAAGTGATTCCGGAAGTCTATCAGAATGGAGTTTCTTCATGCGCTTTACACCAATATGACCTAAACGGCAGTGCCACAAATAAGTTGCACTATCATTATCAACTCTGCATCTTTTGGCTTCAATACTATGAACATGTGTATCACTACTATCAAGATTTAGTAAAAATAGACCACTCATCAAGGGTGCATGACCATAAAAGATATTACTCATATAAATAGAACAACCATTATTCTCCGATTTAAATGAATAACCGTCTCGCATCAAACAAGATCTAGATATAATGGTCATGCTCAACGCTGGAACCAAATAACAATTATTTAGGTCTAAAACTAATCCCGAAGGTAGATGTAGAGGTAGCGTGCCGACGACGATCACATCGACTTTGGAACCATTTCCCAGGTGCATCGTCACCTCATCCTTAGCCAATCTTCGCTTAATCCGTAGCCCCTATTTCAGTTGCAAATATTAGCAAATGAACTAGTATCAAATACCCAGGCACTACTGCGAGAATTAGTAAGGTACATATCAATACCATGTATATCAAATATACCTTTCACTTTGCCATCCTTCTTCTCCGCCAAATACTTGGGGCAGTTCCGCTTCCAGTGACCAGTTCCTTTGCAGTAGAAGCACTCAGTCTCAGGCTTAGGTCCAGACTTGGGTTTCTTCACTTGAGCAGCAACTGGCTTGCTATTCTTCTTGAAGTTCCCCTTCTTCCCTTTACCATTTTTCTTGAAGCCGGTGGTCTTGTTGACCATCAACACTTGATGCTCCTTCTTGATTTATACCTCCACAGCCTTTAGCATTGCGAAGAGCTCAGGAATCGTCTTATCCATCCCTCGCATATTATAGTTCATCACGAAGCTCTTGTAGCTTGGTGGCAGTGATTGAAGAACTCTATCAATGACACTATCATCAGGAAGATTAACTCCCAGTTGAGTCAAGTGGTTGTGGTACCCAGACATTTTGAGTATATGTTCACTGATAGAACTATTCTCCTCCATCTTGCAGCTATAGAACTTATTGGAGACTTCATATCTCTCAATCCGGGCATTTGCTTGAAATATTAACTTCAACTCCTGGAACATCTCATATGCTCCATGATGTTCAAAACGTCGTTGAAGTCCCGGTTCTAAGTCATAACGCATGGCACACTGAACTATCGAGTAGTCATCAGCTTTGCTCTGCCAGGTGTTCACAACATCTAGCGTTGCTCCTGCAGCGGGTTTGTCACCTAGCGGTGCTTCCAGGACGTAATTCTTCTGTGCAGCAATGAGGATAATCCTCAAGTTATGGACCCAGTCCGTGTAGTTGCTACCATCATCTTTCAACTTTGATTTCTCTAGGAGCGCATTAAAATTCAACGGAACAACAACATGGGCCATCTATCTACAACAACATAGACATGCAAAATATTATCAAGTACTAAGTTCATAATAAATTAAAGTTCAATTAATCAAATTACTTAAGAACTCCCACTTAGATAGACATCTCTCTAATCATCTAAGTGATCATGTGATCCATATCAACTAAACCATGTCCGATCATCACGTGAGATGGAGTAGTTTTCAATGGTGAACATCACTATGTTGATCATATCTTCTATATGATACGCTCGACCTTTCGGTCTCAGTGTTCCGAGGCCATATCTGCATATGCTAGGCTCGTCAAGTTTAACCCGATTATTCTACGTGTGCAAAACTGGCTTGCACCCGTTGTATGTGAACGTAGAGCTTATCACACCCGATCATCACGTGGTGTCTCGGCACAACGAACTGTAGCAACGGTGCATACTCAGGGAGAACACTTATACCTTGAAATTTAGTGAGAGATCATCTTATAATGCTACCGCCGAACTAAGCAAAATAAGATGCATAAAGGATAAACATCACATGCAATCAATATAAGTGATATGATATGGCCATCATCATATTGTGCCTTTGATCTCCATCTCCAAAGCACCGTCATGATCACCATCGTCACCGGCTTGACACCTTGATCTCCATCGAAGCATCGTTGTCATCTCGCCAACTATTTCTTCTACGACTATCACTACCTCTTACTGATAAAGTAAAGCAATTACATGGCGATTGCATTTCATACAATAAAGTGACAACCATATGGCTCCTGCCAGTTGCCGATAACTTTGTTACAAAACATGATCATCTCATACAATAAATTTTAGCATCATGTCTTGACCATATCACATCACAACATGCCCCGCAAAAACAAGTTAGACGCCCTCTACTTTGTTGTTGCAAGTTTTATGTGGCTGCTACGGGCTGAGCAAGAACCGTTCTTACCTACGCATTAAAAACCACAACGCGGTATAGTGATTACTTTTTGATCTTCAGAAATAACCATGTTCATTGAATCCGATTCAACTAAATTTGGCGAAACTGACACCCACCATCCACCTGTGTGCGAAGCACGTCGGTAGAACCAGTCTCGCGTAAGCGTACGCGTAATGTCGGTCTGGGCCGCTTCATCCAACAATACCGCCGAATCAAGAAACAACTAGTGACGGCAAGCAATATGTATATACCCACGCCCACAACTCCTTTGCGTTCTACTCGTGCATATAACATCTACGCATAAACCTGGCTCGGATGCCACTGTTGGGGAACGTAGTAATTTCAAAAAAATTCCTACGCACATGCAAGATCATGGTGATGCATAGCAATGAGAGGGAAGAGTGTTGTCCATGTACCCTCATAGACCGTAAGAGGAAGCGTTATGACAACGCGGTTGATGTAGTCGTACGTCTTCACGATCGACCGATCCTAGCACCGAAGGTACGACACCTCCGTGATCTGCACACGTTCGGCTCGGTGGCGTCCCATGAACTCACGATCCAGCAGAGTGTCGAGGAAGAGCTTCGTCAGCACGATAGCATGATGACGGTGTGTATGATGCTACCGGAATAGGGCTTCGCCTAAGCACCGATATGATATGACCGACGTGGATTATGGTGGAGGGGGGCACCGCACACGGCTAAGAGATCAATGATCAACTTGTGTGTATATGGGGTGCCCCTCTCCCCCATATATAAAGGAGTGGAGGAGGGGGGCTGTCCCTCTACTATGGAGCGCCCTAGGGAGTCCTACTCCCGCCGGGAGTAGGATTCCCCCCTTTCCAAGTAGGAGTAGGAGAAAAGGAAGGGAAGGAGAGAAGAGAAGGAAGGAGGGGGCGCCACCCCTCCCCCCTAGTCCAATTCGGACTAGGCCTTGGGGGGCGGCCTGCCCTAGGCAGCCCCTCTCTCTTCCCCCTAAAGCCCAATAAGGCCCACATACTCCCCCGGGGGGTTCCGGTAACCTCCCGGTACTCCGAAAAATGCCTGAACTCATCCGGAACAATTCCGATGTCCAAACATAGGCTTCCAATATATCGATCTTTACGTCTCGAGCATTTCGAGACTCCTCGTCATGTCCGTGATCACATCCGGGACTCCGAACTACCTTCGGTTCATCAAAACACATAAACTCATAATACCGATCGTCACCGAACGTTAAGCGTGCGGACCCTACGGGTCCGAGAACTATGTACACATGACCGAGACACGTCTCTGGTCAATAACCAATAGCAGAACCTGGATGTTCATATTGGCTCCGACATATTCTACGAAGATCTTTATCGGTCAAACCGCATAACGATATACGTTGTTCCCTTTGTCATCGGTATGTTACTTGCCCGAGATTTGATCGTCGGTATCGCAATACCTAGTTCAATCTCATTACCGGCAAGTCTATTTACTCGTTCCGTAATGCTACATCCCGTAACTAACTCATTAGCTACATTGCTTGCAAGGCTTATATTGATGTGCATTACCGAGAGGGCCTAGAGATACCTCTCCGACAATCAGAGTGACAAATCATAATCAATATCTATGCCAACTCAACAAACACCATCGGAGACACCTGTAGAGCACCTTTGTAATCACCCAGTTACGTTGTGACGTTTGGTAGCACACAAAGTGTTCCTCCGGTATTCGGGAGTTGCATGATCTCATATTCATAGGAACATGTATAAGTTATGGAGAAAGCAACAACAACAAACTAAACGATCATCGTGCTAAGCTAACGGATGGGTCAAGTCGATCACATCATTATCTAATGATGTGATCCCGCTAATCAAATGACAACTCATGTCTATGGTTAGGAAACATAACCATCATTGATTCAACGAGCTAGTCAAGTAGAGGCAAACTAGTGACACTATGTTTATCTATGTATTCACACATGTACTAAGTTTCCGGTCAATACAATTCTAGCATGAATAAAAAACATTTATCATGATATCAGGAAATATAAATAACAACTTTATTATTGCCTCTAGGGCATATTTCCTTCAACACCACTCTCCAAAAGGTAACAGATGGTGTGTGGATGATGAACTCCTTGCTCTTGTGCTTCAAATGATAGTCTCCCCAACACTCAACTCTCTCTCTCTCACAGATTTGGATTTGGTGGAAAGGTGATTTGAGTGAAAGAAACTTAGGGAAGTCTAGAGATCAAGATTCTTGTGGTTGGATTGGAATATCTTGGTCTCAACACATGAGTAGGTGGTTTTCTCTCAGAAAAAGTATGCTAGAAGTGTAGGCTTGTTCTGATGGCTCTCTCCTTGAATGAAGAGTGGGTGGAGGGGTATTTATAGCCTCCACACAAAATCTAACCATTACACACAATTTACCAAACTCGGTGGGACCGAATCAGAAAACTCGGTCACACCGATTTAGTTCAAAATGTGAACGTTAGGATTTTCGGTGGGACCGACATGTCAACTCGGTAGGACCGATATCATTAGGGTTAGGGCATAACATAATCTTGGTGAGACCGATTACACAAACCCGGTGGGACCAATTTTGGTAATAAGCTAACCAGAGAGTTTCTCAGGCAAACTCGGTGGGACCGATTCGCTCATCTCGGTGAGAGCGAAACGTTACGAAAGGGAAACAGAGAGTTTGCATTGCGAACTCGGTGGGACCGATCGCTCATCTCGGTTGGACCGAAACGTTACGAAGGGTAACAGAGAGTTTGCAATCCCATCTCGGTGTGACCGAGATCCCTATTGGTGAGACGAAGTGACTAGGGTTTCTGGGAGTGGCTATGTCAAATGAACTCGGTGGCGCCGGATAGATAATTTAGGTGGGGCCGAGTTTGACTTTTGGTTTGGGACAAATGTGGATATGAGAAAGTGGTTGAGGGCTTTTGGAGCATATCACTAAGCATTTTGAGCAAGCAAGCCATTAAGCCACACCTCATCCCCTTTTAATAGTATTGACTTTTTCTATGGACTGAATGTGATCTTGGATCACTAAAATGAAAATGTAGAGTCTTGAGCTTGAGCCAATTTGTGTCTTTAGCATTTTGAGGGGTCTGCATTCTTAATCCATGCCATGCCAACCATTGAACTTTCTGAAATGATCATCTTGAAATAGCATTAGTTCAATCAGCTATATGTTAGTAATTACCAAAACCACCTAGGGATAGTTGCACTTTCAATCTCACCCTTTTTGGTAATTGATGAAAACATATAGATCAAATCTTCGAAAAATGATAATAAGATTGAAATACATTGTCGCTTTAAGAAGTATGTGATAAGCAAGAGCTCCCCCTAAATTTGTGCATTATTTGAAATTTGCATTTGAATGCGAATGCACAATCGATTAGGATCATGGGTTACTCTTCCATGTCACATACATTTTGGTGGAGCGCTCAAAATGATTAGAAGGTAAAAAACATGCACTCATCACCTAGCAAAGTGAATGATCATATATGGGATATAACAGATAATATCATCCAAGCAAGCATTAAAGTTGAATATGATCAAACACATGATCATACAAACAAGTATTTCACACAAAGACATAAGGAGTATTAAACGAGCACAGACAAAATTATCAAGCAAATAGCAAGAGAGAAAAAAAAAGCAAAACACTCTCTCTCGAAGCCTATGATCTTACATTTTTCCCCCTTTGGCAACAAGTTACCAAAAAGTTTGAAAATGCATAGTGCTATTTGTCTCTCTAGGCTTGGTCTTCGGGAGGTGGTGTTGAGAGAACTCCAAGGACGAAGGCATCAGTGTATGTTGTTGGAGCTGGTGGAGTGGCAACTGGAGGTGGCACTGAAGCTGTTGCTGCTGGTGCTGAAGTAGTTGTTCTAGTGTCAGCCACGTGCACTGCAGCAGACCTCTGACCTCTAGGCACTCTCTGAAAAGCATCTGTGGTAGCCTTTCCTTTCTTCTCCTCTGCTTCCTCCTGGAGCTAATCAACAGCTGTCTGCATCTCAGTTACTTTAAGATCAAGATCATAAAATTTGGTCTCTATGATCCTCTCCAAGCTCTCCCGATTCTTGTTTAGGGTGGCCAAGCCCTTCTCAATCCTCAAAGTTGCTTGAATTAGATATGCAAGCTGATCTTGTTTTGACTTTAGGAATACTTGAGATGCCTCCTCAACACTTGGCATCTTTGCAGCTTTCTCTGCCCTTGCCTTCTCTCTCTTCTCTTGTGCTTGCACTAATGTGGGATCATCCTCATTCATCAATATCATTATCCTCAAATTTTGGTCTCAAAGGTAAATGCTCCTTGTCCAACAAATAAGTGCATGTGCCCATCTTAGAGTTGATGAGCACCTGAATATGAGAATACCCACATGATCTCTTCTAATCTGCAGCTGTCCTTTTGATTGTTTCAACAATCAGGCTCATGACCTTGAATTTCTAAGGCACATCAAATATCTGCAGCAAGTTGATTGAATGGCCTCTGATCATCTTGTAATCTCCAGATTTGGGCAACAATGTATGCCTCGATATAGTGTTGATTGTAGCTAGACCAAACAACAAGTAATGTACAAATCCAAGCTTATGCGTTTCCAAAGCTTTGTCTGGGGTCTCTTTGTACATGTTGGCCATAGAGTTGTGATCTTTCTTCTTCTTGGCATAGACATCCAAGTCATCTTCATGCTCTTCAGGGGCATTTATTAACTTTGCCCACTCCTCAACAGTTGACTGGTACCTTGTACCCTCAGACATCCATACAATTCTACCATCTGGATAAAAATGAGCAGTGGAGTAGAATTGCATGATGGGTTCCTCATTCCCTTTTGTCAGCTCCTGACCCACAAACTCGTTAACACCACATGCTCTGAAGCTCTCATGTACACTTGGAAAATGATCTTCATTCTCATCAATGTACTCCCAGTCAGCCCACTTCATGTCACAAACTATAGGCTTCTTGTCCAGCAGAATGGTTTCATAGAAATCTTGTTGCTCTTTGATGTGGAACCTGTAGTCCACAATAGTCTTCCTTCTCACAGCATAGGGATCACTCTGTCTCCAAAGTCTCAGACTTGCATCCTTCCTGATGCTCATATCCTCTGCCACTGGATGGGTGTCATTGTGATCTGGAATCTTTGGTTTAAGTTTCCTGAGAACTTAGGCTTCAACATCTTCTTCTTCCATTTCAGGCACTGGGGCCTTGTTCTTCTCTGCAACTGGAATGTTCCTAGTGCTCCTCTTGGGCTTTCAAGTCCTTTGAGCTTGAGCAGCAGCCTTGGGGGCAGTCTTGGGCTTTGAAGTAGCAGCCCCTGATTTAATTGCATCCCCCATCAGCTTCTAGGACTTGGGTGCTGGTGTAGCATCCTCTTCTTCTTCAGCTAGATCTCTCATTATAGAGGATCTACCAATGATTCTGACAGTGGTCTTCTTGACCCTCTCTTTCCTTTTCTTACTCTCTCCAGCAGCCTCTTCAGTTGGCTTAGAAGTTTCAACAGTTGAGACCCTGACCTTTAAGGTTGGCACCCTCTTGGCAGGGGCCTTCTGATGCGATCCAGGCTTTGTTGTAGGAGCAGTACCATATTCCTTCTTCAACACTTTCTTCTTGGAGCTTACTTCCTCCTTAGTGGCCACATAGTCCTCATCCTCAGAATTTGAGGTTTTCTTCTTCCTTGATCTAGTGGCTGCCTTGGGCAAATTGCTTGGAGTGCTCCTGCTGCCATCATCATAGCTGCTAGAGGGACTAGTGCCCTCACTCACGTGCACTTGCTCTTCTGATTTGTTTTGGCTATCACTCTGGTCAGACATTCTGGAAAGCAAACTGACAGCAAACCCTGTGAATAGATATAGATGAGGTAGAGTGGATGAGCATCACAAAGTGCAGAGTTTTTGCAAAACAGATGAGTCAAAAACTTAGTTTTAGTTCTCCACAGAAATCACTTCAGAGCTACCAATTTGTTAAACTCGGTGACACCGAAGCAACTTTTGCAGTCTAAACTAGTGAACTCGGTCAGACCGAATCACAATTCGGTGACTCCGAGATTGCTAGGGTTGCATAGAGAGTCGAACTCGATCACGCCGATTTGCAACTTTTGGTCAGACCGAAAAGTGCAAGTGCAATGGCCTAAGCCAAATCGGTGAGACCGATTTCTACAACTCGGTCGGTCCGAGATGAGTTTGGCGGAAACCTAACCCTAAATTTCCGAATCAAACCTAATCTAAGGAACGTTTTCTAAGATAGATTGATTTCATATGTGGTAAAGAACATGACATTGCATTGTGCTAAGAATCGGAGTAAGGAATTAGCACAAAAGATCGAACTCATACCCCAGTTCGGTGGTGAATTCTCTACGGCGGCAACGGAGGGGTTGAATCCCGTTGATGGCGACGGAAACCAGCGGCAGGAGGTTGCTGGCGATGAGGAGACGATCCGGAGACCCGAGGCGGTAGAGCAGGACACACGCGGGATGGAGGGTTTTGAAGAAATTTCCAAAATCTCACCCGTGGGTATATATATCCTGACCCTGTCGGTGTGACCGAGTGGAACAACTCGGTGGCACCGAGATGCAGAACCGTGAGCGATTACTGCAACTCGGTGTGACCGAAGAGTTCAAATCGGTTGCACCGAGATTAAAAATCTAGATCAACTCAGTGAACTCAGTGTGACCGAAGTGGATGAATCGGTCAGACTGAAATGCACACAGAGGTTTTGGAAGTTTAAGTCTATGACGAATCGGGGACTCCGAGTGCTCCTCACATAGAGTGGTTCGAATCTGACTTGATCAACCTTTGTGATGTAGCATGAATAGAGTTTGAGATGAGAAAATCATAGATAGCTAGAGGAAGTTCTTAGGCATTCTTGTCCATCCACTTGGAAAAAGAGAAAAAGCCAAACAATCAAAGCAACAAATGGATGTCCTCGAATGAGTAAAATATGCAATCAACATGCTCACACAATAAAATGGCAAATGAAATATGTGACAAAGCATGCACACACACTCTAGCATCTATCAAGCAATTGGCGATGACTAGGTCATCTATATATATGAGTATATTGACTTAGGAGTCAAATGAGAACACTTGATCATAGGTCATACTCATCGTTTAAGCACAGGTGGGGTTACCACTTTTACATAAAGCATTGTTGTGTTCACACCATTAGAGTTGCTTTAGCTCAATTGATCAAATTAAAGTTTCCCCTAGATGTGATATTCCCCCTAAGAGGGATGAACTAACCTTGGGTTTTGTCGATGATGACTTCATGTAGATGTTGAAGATGTGGATGCTCAATGTTGATGTAGATCATTCGGAGCGGTCCATTGGAGTGAGTTGCACTTTCAATACCTACACGGGTTAGTCCCATAAGGAACAAACAAGGATATCCATAGACATAGAGTGATATACACACAATATGATGTCCATGAAAGCATTAGGTTACCTTGTCCCTTGTCTTACCAACAAGAGGGTTTGTGACTCCTTGAACTAGTGCAAGATGTGAAAGTTGTTTGCACTTGTCCTTGCCAAAATGATATGAGTGAAGTATGTTGGCGGAGTCACCCTTAAGAACTCTCTAGTTCTTCTTCCTCGCGATCCACATCATCTTGATGGGAATCCTTGGAGTTGTAGTCGTACTTGATGAAGTATAACTTGATGTAGTCTTGGGAACCCACTTGACCAAGGCCTTAGGTGCTTCTTCAAATGCATCAATCTCCTCTTGAAGCTTGTCCTTGCCCTTTTGCTTGTGGTCTTGTGGTGGAAGATCATCTTGAACTTGTGCCCCTTGGAAGGAAGTACGATCATACTCCTCTTGTTGAGGAACAAACTTCGTCTTAGGGTATTGATCTTCATCCCACTCAACTCCATTGGCGTTGAACTTTCGCTCAAAACCAATACCTTGATTCTTCCGATACCTTCCTTTCTTGCTTACAATTTCCTCAAATTGCTTACTCCCGGCAAGGCTCTTGTAAACACCTTTCTCTATAATTCCCTTCAATAAGCTATTTTCTTGCTCAAGTGTAACTTGGCTAAGAGAATCATTAGTGGAATCAAGAGAACTACTAGAAGCAACAACATTGGATTTGATATGATTATTGTTACTACTAGAAGAAGAATCTTTCTTACTCTTGTTGCTAGATTTTACTTGTGGCATGTAAGTAGACAAGAGTAAATGCTTGGCAATGTAAGAAGAACTTTTCTTGCGAAGATCATCATTGATTGCTTTTAAGAACCCATGCTCTTGCTCAAGGTTGAGCTTTTCAAAGCGTAGTTTCTCATGAGTCTTTAAAAGCTCTCGATGGTCTTCCAAGGTAGTTTCATGAGCTAACTTAAGAGTGTTTATCTCTTTAGTTAGACGCTCAATCTCCTTCTTATCATCATCATTCGTTTTATCTTGATTAACATGATTAATAGCAAGTTCATCATAGTTTTCATCACTAGGGTTGTCAACAAGTAAATAATCATGACCTAGCAAGTCATCTTCATCACTATTGAAATCAACATACTTGGGGTGTGATACCTTTGGGCCTTTAGCCATGAAGCATCTTCCAATTCCTTCATTTGGTGAGTCAAATATGTTGTATGAGTTGGTTGACACAAGTGCTAGACCGGCAACACCTTCATCTTGAGTATATTCAGAGTCGGAGTGATAACTTCTCTCGGAGTAATTGTTAGAGTCAGAGCCGGATACCCATTCACCAACATGAGCTTGATGTCTTCGTTTTGTGTAGCTCCTTGATGACTTGTCCTTCCTTTCCAAATCCTTGCTTCTCCGTGATGTTCTTCGTTCATAACGATCATATCTACTCCTTCTTTCTATTGGTGGTGATTCTTCTCTTCTACTTCTCCTTTTGGGTGAATCTTCTCTTCGTTTGTAGGGAGCCGTACACTCATTGGAGTAGCGTCCGGGTCTTTCACAATTGTAGCAATTACGTTCACGACTCGAAGATCTTTTGTCATCGTAGGACCTTGACTTGGAACTTCTTTCCTTGCTTCTATTCTTGTAGAACTTGTTGAAGTTCTTCACCATTAGACTCAATTCTTCATTGAAGGCTTGTTTCTCACTTCATGATGTAGGAGCATCACATGAGGCTTTGTAAGCACCACTTGACTTGTTGTGAAGCTCTTCCTTATCCTTGAGTGACATCTCATGAGCAACAATTCTTCCAATGACTTCCGTTGGCTTGAGATCTTTGTAATTGGGGATAATTTGGATCAATGTGCACACAGTATCATGTTTTCCATCCAAGACTCTTAGGATCTTCTTGATGATGAATTTATCGGTCATCTTCTCACTTCCTAAGTCGGCAATCTCATTTGTGATGAGAGCAAGCCTGGAGTACATTTCAGCGACACCTTCACCATCCTTCATGTTGAACTTTTCGAGTTGACTTTGAAGCACATCCAATTTGGATTCCTTGACGGAGTCGGTACCCTCGTGCATATCAATCAAAGTATCCCAAATTTCCTTTGCATTCTCAAGACGGCTGATTTTGTTGAATTCTTCGGGGCACAATCCGTTGAAGAGGATATCGCAAGCTTGAGCATTGTATTGCAGCATCTTCAACTCTTTCGTGCTAGCTTCACGGTTTGGTTCTCTCCCATAAAATAATTCACCTTGCAAGCCAATAGACACAATAGCCCAAATAGCGGGGTTATGTCCAAGAATATACATTTTCATCTTATGCTTCCAACTAGCAAAATTAGTACCATCAAAGTAAGGACCTCTACGGTGGTAATTTCCTCACTAGACGTCATACTCTCCTAGGTTGTGAAACCAAGGCTATGATCACCAAAAGCTATGGAAATCATGGCAAATGGAGACCAAAGCTCTGATACCACTTGTAGGATCGAAAGTACGTCTAGAGGGGGGTGATTAGACTACTTGACCAAATAAAAATCTAGCCTTTTCCCAATTTTAAGTCTTCGCAGATTTTAGCAACTTAGAACAAGTCAAGCAATCAACCTACACATGCAAGTCTAAGAGTATAGCAGCGGAATGTAAAACATTTGCATATGAAGGTAAAGGGAGGAGTTTGGAGGGAGCAAACACAATGTAGACATAGAGATTTTTGGCATGGTTCTGATAGGTGGTGCTATCGTACATCCACGTTGATGGAGACTTCAACCCACGAAGGGTAACGGCTGCGCGAGTCCACGAAGGGTCCATGAAGAAGCAACCTTGTCTATCCCACCATGGCCATCGCCCATGAAGGACTTGCCTCACTAGGGTAGATCTTCACGAAGTAGGCGATCTCCTTGCCTGTACAAACTCCTTGGTTCAACTCCACAATCTTGACGGAGGCTCCCAAGTGACACCTAACCAATCTAAGAGACACCACTCTCCAAAAGGTAATAGATGGTGTGTTGATGATGAACTCCTTGCTCTTGTGCTTCAAATGATAGTCTCTCAAACACTCAACTCTCTCTCATAGTTTTGGATTTGGTGGAAAGATGATTTGTGTGGAAAGCAACTTGGGGAAGGCTAGAAATCAAGATTCTTATGGTTGGATTGGAATATCTTGGTCTCAACACATGAGTAGGTGGTTCTCTCTCAGAAAAAGTATGCTGAAAGTGTAGGCATGTTCTGATGACTCTCTCCTTGAAGGAACAATGGGTGGAGGGGTATTTATAGCTTCCACAAAAAATCTAACAGTTACACACAATTTACCAAACTCGGTGGGACCGAATCAGAAAACTCGGTCAGACCGATTTAGTTCAAAATGTGAACATTAGGATTTTTGGTGGGACCGACATGTCAACTCAGTAGGACCGATTTCATTAGGGTTAGGGCATAACTTAATCTCGGTGAGACCGATTACACAAACCCGGTGGGACCAATTTTGGTAATAAGCTAACCAGAGAGTTTCTCAGGCAAACTCGGTGGGACCGATTCGCTCATCTCGGTGAGAGCGAAACGTTACGAAAGGGAAACAGAGAGTTTGCATTGCGAACTCGGTGGGACCGATCGCTCATCTCGGTTGGACCGAAACGTTACGAAGGGTAACAGAGAGTTTGCAATCCCATCTCGGTGTGACCGAGATCCCTATTGGTGAGACGAAGTGACTAGGGTTTCTGGGAGTGGCTATGTCAAATGAACTCGGTGGCGCCGGATAGATAATTTAGGTGGGGCCGAGTTTGACTTTTGGTTTGGGACAAATGTGGATATGAGAAAGTGGTTGAGGGCTTTTGGAGCATATCACTAAGCATTTTGAGCAAGCAAGCCATTAAGCCACACCTCATCCCCTTTTAATAGTATTGACTTTTTCTATGGACTGAATGTGATCTTGGATCACTAAAATGAAAATGTAGAGTCTTGAGCTTGAGCCAATTTGTGTCTTTAGCATTTTGAGGGGTCTGCATTCCTAATCGATGCCAATCATTGAACTTTCTGAAATGATCATCTTGAAATAGCATTAGTTCAATGAGCTATATGATGTTAGTGATTACCAAATCCATCCAGGGATAGTTGCACTTCCAGAGTAGCTAACTGCGGGCGGCCCACACATCAACTCAATGAGATTAGTTTATATAGTCCTAAACATTCTGCACCGGTGCAATTTAATAAAGGTGTGTGTGGTGGCCGAGCTCATCACCTTAGAGTTGACCACATCCAAATGCGTTGTTATCAAGTGGGTACCATGACCACCACCGGCGTGGGAAGGAAAAAAGGATAATGCGGCAAGACCGGTGCGACGCTATGTTGAAATATAAGACGTGTACAAAAAATGAGGTGCTTGGGGTGTTCGGATTAAGGGCATGTGAGTTTTCTCTCCCGTTGCAACACGTGGGCTTGTTTGATAGTAAGAAAAAATAAAAAAAATTATGCGGAAATTAGTCCTTTATTGCGGACGCGATTTAGTGTGCAACAGTAGGGGCGTGTTTGGTTGCCTGCATAGAACCCAATCAAGACCGTGCGGGACAAAATTTGCTTGTTTGGTTGCGTGCATTCACTGTTTGGGCTGCATCACACGGAAACTAAAAGCACCTCCTAGGGTTGTATCACATGGTACTTAAAGCACCTCCCAGCCAGGCCCACTATAAAATTCCAAATCGGCAGTTCCGGTGAGCCAAGCTCATGCGATGCACGAGAGTGCACCTGGGTGGGTCAGGCAATGCAACCTCGCTCGGTCTAATAAGTGGTGTACCTGAGGTTGCACCTCGTCTATTCGTTTAACTCATAATCTCGTCTACTTATTAGTCCCATCTAATCTACACAACGGTGCTTCAGTTTGAGATAAGTTCTACAAAAAAAGAAGCACATTGATGTTGCAATCAAGTGATTGGTTCGTAGTTTCATCCATTGTAAATGTTTAATTTCGTGCTCATGTTTGAATCTATTCTGGACAATTTTTTTCAAATTCGTTGCACATAGTCGACCGTTTGAAATTTTCTTCGACCAGTAGCTTCATCTCGCAGTTCCACACGACTTGCGTTTTGCACGTTTTTGTTTTGGCGATCATAGAAGAGTAGATCTACACCATCCTCGTGAGTGTACATATGCATATGTGTGGTCTGATTTAAGACACTCCTTAATTATTCCTCTAGGATTTTTACCCCGTGTCATGTTACACTGACGCCATCGCCAGCGTGGTTCTGCTCGATCTCCTCCCCTGCGTCTTGCTGTAGTGGCATCATCGTCGCCGCCGTTCACCTCGGCCTCCTCTCCTACACCCTACTGCACTGATGCCATCATAGCGCGCATACTATATTTCTTCTCCTCTATCCTCTTTCCTCATAACCCTCCGATTCGTCCCTCCGCATAGAAATTTTCTGCGGTGACGATGCTACGAACTTGAAAGTGCAATTAATCCCCGAGTAGTTTTGGTAATTAATAGCATCATATATTTCATTGAACTAATATCCATTCTCAGGAAGTTCAATGATTGGCATGGCAAGGACTAGAGATGTGGACCCCTCAAAATGCTAAGGATATGGATTGGCAAAAACTCAAGACTCTTCATTTTTGGTTAAGTGATCCAAGAGCACATTGAGTCCATAGGAAAGTCAATACTATTAAAAGGAGATGAGGCTTTGATGATGATCTGGTGTCTCAAGTTCTTAGTGACATTGCTCCAAAACCCTTTGCCACTTTCTCTATCCAAAACCCTAATATCCAACTCGGTCCCACCGAAAATTTTCAATCTGGACCCACCAAGTTTACCAAGACACTACCACTACCAAACCCAACCCTAACAAATTGGATCCACCGATATGGATCTCGGTCCCACCGAGATGGCATTGTCAACTCTTTGTAATCGTTTGCAATTATTTCGGTCCCATCGAGTTTTCATTTTCTTCTTTTCTTAGGCAACTTATCTCTTTATTTTTCATTTTCTTTACCTTTCTTAAATCCACAACTTCTCTTAAATTCATGAAAATTTCAAAATTTTGAACATTTTGCAAACCCATGGACACTTTTCTTAAATTTGTGAACTTTTTCCAAATCGTTAACTTTTTCAAATGCATGAATGTTTTTCAAATTCACTATTTCTTTGGTTACATTTTTATCGAATTTGTAAAACTTCATCATTTTTGGAAAAAATCATTGAATTTGAAAAATCTTCATCGATTTATAGAACTTTCTATAAAAATCATCAATTTTCAAAAAAGTTCACAAAATTGAAATATTCATAATTTTTAAAACAAACAAAGTCGATTTTGAAAAAAGTTCACGAAATTTAAGTAAATATAAAAACAAAAAACAAAAATATAGCTAAAGGGCCCGGCCCTGCCTGGAGGGCTTCAGGCACCTGTTTGTAAAATACACAGTAATGAGCGCCTGAAGCGCCAAATAGGATCCGCCCCAATTGTGTGCTGGCGTCGATATATCCCAAATTCTATTTGACGTCCTCAACGTCGGTTATTGGGCAGTCCATGAACAGTAACCAAATGGGAAGCTTACCTGATGTGCCTCACCGTCTCCCCATTCTGATTTTTTCTAGTTTTAGTTGGCCTTTTTTTCATTTTCTTCTTTTCTTAGGCAAATTTTCTCTTTTCATTTCCTTTTTCTTTTCTAAATTCGCATACTTTTCTTAAATTCGTGAAGCTTTCAAATTCGTGAACATTTTTGCAAATCCATGGACACTTTTCTTAAATTCGTGAACTTTTTCCAAATCGTCAACTTTTCCTTCAAATGCATGAATGTTTTGCAAATCCACTAACTCTTAATCATTTTTATTTTTATTTTCAAAATCAGCAAACCATTTTTTCAAAATAGATGAACTTTTTAAGATTCATGATTTTCTAAAGATATATGAACTTTTTCAAAATTCACAACTTTTTTCAAATCATTACTCTCTTATTTTCAAATTCATGAACTTTTCTCAAATTTGAGATTTTTTGCAAACGGTTTATATATTTTTTGAAAAAATTTAAATTCTCAATTTGTTAGAATTTTGTGAACTTTTCTCAAATGGATAAAGTTTTTTTAAAGTCCCTAAAAAATTGATTTCAATTTTTTGTAACAGTATTAAAAATATGGCCGGTTTTTTCTCTTCTACGTGAGGAGCACAGGTGAGGAAGAAGACGATGGTGGGGCATTTGGTTGTTGTGTGTGTCATTCGTCTCATCAAAGAAGAAAAAGGAATAAAGATCTGAGGTAGCAATGGCAGGGCCCAAGAGCAGGTCACGTACGTGTGTGAGGGATTAAAGGAGGGATGCGAGCATGAGGCGACTGGCGCGAGGATGTGACCAGTACCATCGGGATCCTTTTCCATGTAAAAGAATACATGCTTAAGTCTACTTTTTCAAAAGGAGAGGCAAAAGATTTGCCTCATTGATTAATTAAGCAGAAAAGAATTGCCCAGTTAATTGACAAAAAACCAAACGCCAAACCGTCACAACCGGGCTTAAGTCACTTTTAAACAATAGATAAAATAGGTAGAGATGGGCTAAATGGGTCTCAATCATGACAATTATGCAAAGAATGGGTCAAAAACAGCTAGCACGCAATTCATTTCCTAAAAAAAAGCTAACCCATGTTAATCAGCACTAATAGAACATTTGCAGCATCCAGGGCAAACCGAACATATCTTTCCACCAGCTGCATTCTCACCGCTGACCTGCTCCGGCTGTTTCTCAGCAGCTGCAGCGCACGGAACACAGCCTGCTTCGTGAAGCTTTTGGGCCTTAGCGTTCTGTTTGGCTGCGTCAGACGATCAAACGCCGCTGCTTACTTTGGTCCAACCGCCGGGACCCGGCGAGCACGAGGGCGGCCGACGCTGTCCACAACCGAGTAACCGACGGCCAGCAGTACGCCTTACAAGAAGACGGCCAGCAGGTCGATATCGATCCATGGGCACCATAAGCAACACGTGGGTACGCAAGCGCGTGACAACCCAAATTTTTGACCTCGTTTTCTTTTTGATTTCCTCCCTTTCTCAAGCAGACACTGTATTTTAGAAAGATATACTGTATTTTAAAAAGAGATCCCTGGTCTAAAGGGAAGCTTGCAGCACAGGCCCAGCCTTGCAACTGTCCGGCGGCCTATATCACAGCTCTGCCCGCCCCTTCTGGATGAGATAGCCGTCCTCTTCTTCATTCGTGATATAGGCCTGCATCTTTCTCAGCCGTCCTCTTCTTCCTTCCTGCTACTGGTAACCTACGAGAGGGTGTTGGCCCCCAATGGCGAGGGCTCCGGTGCTTCCCGCGCTCTTGTGCCTCGCGGTCCTCGCGCTGGCCGGCGGCGCCGATGCGAGGAGGAAGATGGTCGGCGTGTACGAGCTCAAGAGAGGGGATTTCTCCGTCAAGATGACCAACTGGGGCGCCACCATCATGTCGGTCCTCGTCCCTGATTCCAAAGGTATCTTCATCTT
This sequence comes from Triticum urartu, assembly GCF_003073215.2. NCBI lineage: Eukaryota > Viridiplantae > Streptophyta > Magnoliopsida > Poales > Poaceae > Triticum > Triticum urartu. The sequence continues at coordinate 545,973,446 of NC_053023.1, forward strand.
CTTCTCTCTACCCGAAAAACAACAACAAAAAAGATCTTGTTTCCACCAGAAAATGAGAAGAGATCTGGTTCCCGTACCAAGAAAATCATATCCCCTCTATGTGTGATCTTGCTTTCGTGTGGCGTGTGAGACTCACTTACCTCGCAACAAATTATTTTGCAGGGAATTTGGCTGATGTTGTGCTGGGCATGGACACCCTCGCTGAGTATGTTGTAAGTTCACCGAACCCTTCTCGAAATTATCTTTTCTGCTGCATTCCTTCAGCGTCCGTCCGAAATGTAGATTGCTCATAGAACGAACCTTGCGCCGCTTCTCGTTTTGCTTCTTTCTTTTTCGGTTCAGGGCATATGTATGGACTGTTCCACTGAATTCCTTATCTGTTCAATTGGCTTACCTGATTACAGCTCGTTAGTACGACTCAGGAGGAGAATATCACTCAACCTTTAGGCTTGCATCAATGCCGGCATGCTCTTCCGAATACCCTGTATTCACCACCATTTTGTCAATAGTCAATAGCTCATCATTTTTACTTTTTCTGAAAATCTCTTACATGTAAGGATCAAAAGTACAGAGAAGAGAAAATTAAGGAGACAAGAGTACATGATCATGAATAAACAAATGAACCGACAAGCAGCTATAGGTGGATCCAATCCTTCTTGTGATTTTGAGTAATGCACTAATTGCCCACCATGTGAAACAACTTCTCTAAAAGAAACTATAAAAACTTGTGGTCGTGGAATGATGAAGGGAGAGCTTTTGTTTTCTAAAATAATTCTGGCCGTGGGATTGCCCTCGTCTGCCGTATCAGCTGCAGATTTTCCGTTCATTGTCTACTAATCCTCACCCTCCCCCGTGATACACACACGTCCCTTGCTACTGTAGTCTCTTCCCATTAGTTTGATTTGAGTGGTCAAAGCATATATGGCGAGATCAGAACAGCCCGGCAACAGAATTTTCCATGCACGAGCCAAGTCTTCCACCAATCAATCAGATTTTCGGAGAAGCTTATCTGCGAGCCGTCATGCTAGACTAGTTGAAAATGACACCTCAACACCAACTCACAAAGTTTAAGAAAAGTCCTGTGCACGAGCCGTCAATCTTTGAGCTGGTACACAATGACGACTCTGGCCGACCAGGCCCCATCGCTCCAGCGTGGTGCTCCGATCCATTTTGTCAATCAAAATCTGAAAGGCCATGTGCATGCGTACATATATAAGCAACACGCCAACCAATCATATGAAATCATTTCTTATCCTAGCAAAGATTTGTCCGATTATTCGCCTGATCTGTCAACTTTATTGCTGTCCTGATGAGACACCACGTTTATTTTTGACATCATGATGAGACGCCACGTTAATTTTAAGTTGTTGTTTCCTCTGGCTATTCAGAATGATACCTCTTACTTTGGGCCGCTAAATGGGAGGGTGGCGCAGAGGATGGCCAGGGGCCGCTTCGTCCTCGACGGAAAAGTGTACCATACCTACATCAACGACGGAAAGAACGCAATTCATGGTATGATATTGTCTGCTTGCTTTGATCAGAGCTTTGTTGCGGCGCGAGAGGCGTATATAAAGGAACTAATTAACCCGCCATTGATTGTGCGCTTGCACTGTGTAGGTGGCAAAAGAGGGTTCAGCAAGGTCATATGGACGGTGAAAGAGTACGTCGCCGGCGGCGACTCCCCATACATCACCATGTACTACCGCAGCTTCGACGGAGAGCAAGGTGCGAAAATGCAGCGATCGACGTGGCCCATTTCGTTCAGAAGCTTTTATTATCGCGCAATGCACTCAACAGCCATGGTTAAAAATGACGAAATGAGCAGGGTTCCCCGGAGACCTGGACGTGTACGCGACGTACCAGCTGACGGGCCCGTACGAGCTGAGCATCCGCACGAACGCGACGGCGCTGAACAAGGCGACGCCGGTGAACTTCCTGCAGCACGTGTACCTGAACCTGGGCGGGGAGGGCAGCGGCGACATCCTGGGCCACACGCTCCAGCTCTCCGCGTCCCGCTACACCCCGCTGGACGTGGAGATGCTCCCGTCGTCCGGCCGCGTCGACCCCGTGGCTGGCACCAGCTACGACTTCCGCACGCCGATGCCAATCGGCGCGCGCATCAGGCAGGTCATGGGCGGCAAAGTCTACGGGTACGACATCAACTACGTCATCGACGGGGAGGGCATGCGGAAGGTGGCGGTGGCGCGGGACGGCAAGTCCGGGCGCGCGCTGGAGCTGTGGGCCAACCAGCCGGCCATGCAGCTCTACACCGGCAACTTTCTGAACCACACCCAGGGGAAGGGCGGCAAGCTGTACGAGCAGTACGGCGGGTTCTGCCTCGAGACGCAGGCGTACCCGGACGCCGTGAACCACCCCGAGTTCCCGTCGGTGACGGTGAGGCCCGGCCAGGTGTACAAACACGACATGCGCTTCACGTTCTCCTTCTAGCTAGGCTGGACTATGGCTGCTACGGTAGTAGTAGTGCCACCATTGGTTAATGGATCGTACTAGATGTGTTCACTCTGGATTTGGAGGTGGCGCGATTCGTGGGGCTGGGTACTGTTATGCCGTGAGGCCAGAGCGGCTACGGTGCTTGAAAAATAAAATCATGCGTTTGTGCAGTGCAAACAAAAATGTGCAAACATTGCTCACAGAGGTAGGGTGTGTATGTGTGTGTTCGTAGGAATGAATTTATGTACGTATATATGAGTGTCTGCATCTGTATTATGTTAAAGAAGCGCTTTAGCGCGACCCAAAAATCTCTACTAAAGGAGGATCGAACGTCGTCGTGATGGTCCTCGTAGCCTATCGATATGTCTTTCCACCCACGATCTCCATGATAAAAAAAACCCCGCACGACTCCTTCGTCAAAAGCCAAAAAAAAAACTACGACCAACTTACACACGTTCCCCTGCTGCGATCCCCAACTGCCGCTTGACCTGGGCAAAAGCAAAACCAGTCGTTCTCCACGCAGGCACTCCATATCCAGCGCGCGTGCTCCGCCTCCCCAATGCAAATTGGTTTTCCCAACGCCGCTGGCCGGCATCTCCCTCTCCCTCGACCTCCCCAGCGGCCTGCCCTCCTGTCCCCAAATCCAGGCGAGGCATGTGGGCAGCGGCGGCGGCGAGGTGCGCCTCCCTCTCCCTCGAGATTCGACCTCACCGGCGGCCTCTCCCCCAGTCCACGCGAGGCATGAGGACGGCGGCGGCGGCGAGGCGACTACAACGCAACGGAGGTGAGGTGAGGCGACAGGACCACGACACGATCTAGGTTGGGCGCATTGACGGCGTGGAGTCTCCCCTCCACGACAATAAACTCGTCCACGCCCTCCTCTACTCCAGGGCCAACCTAGGTGCGTTCTATCCATCACAAAGACTCGCTATGGTCCTCTGCTTCCTCGTGATCCGATATTGTTGCTGAAGCGCCAGACAGACTCTTCTACAAGAACCATTGGTCTCAAGTCGCATCACCTATATATGTTCATCCACTTCTGTGAGTGCTCACCTTTACTCTTGTAATGCCCGGATAATCATACTACACTAATCCCACGTTAACGATGCCACGTCACCCCAGTTACTGTTGCTAATCTCACGCTGGACCAAACTTTTCAAATTCAAAAGTTTAAATAAATGTCGGACATCAAAACTTTTCAAAAGTTAAAACAAAAATGTTCGGAAAATGCCATATTTTGCATATATAAATATGGTGTAATAAACACATTTTTATATAATGCCTAAATAATTTAAATTGGAATAAAACAAAAAAGAAAATAAATAAAAGAAAGAAATAAAAACAGAAAAGAAAACTAAGTAAATAAAAAAGCCCCCTGCCCTCTAGGCCAACCGGCCCAGCAGGCCCAACCGGTCACCCCACTCCCCCATAACCCCCACCCCTGGTCAAACCGAACCCTATCCACTCCCCACTTCCCCCCCCACGTCTCTCTCTCCCCCACCCCCCCCGATCCAAATCGGGATCGGGGCGACCGCGCCCTCCTTTCCGCGAACCAACGCCGTCGCCGCCTCGTCCCGCGACCTCGCCGGCCTGCTTCATCTCCATCGCGTCGTCCCCGTCCCCCCACCACGAGCCCTGTTGCCCAGTCCCCTACATCCCCTCGCGAGCCCCCTCTCCTCGTCTCTCGCTCACGCCCGCCGTCGTCCTCGTCGCGCTCGGCCGCCACTGGCCTCGCGCACACACAGCCGCTCGCCGACCCTCGCGTCTACTACGACCGCTCGTCCCACACGCGCACCCGCGCCGCCCTGCCCCATGTTTCCTCATGGCCAAGCCCCGCCTCGCTGCGCCTCGCTTGCCACTGCGCTGCTCGCCCGCAGCTCCGTCGTGCCCTCCCGCTCACCACGCGCGCCCGCGCACGCCTCGCCTCGTAGTCGTCGCTGGCCGCGCCGTGGCCCCGCCCACCGATGCGCCAGCTATGCCTAGGCCAGGCCTTGGGCGGCACCCGACCGCACCCCGCCCGCAGCCTCGTGGCCGCGCTCGCGCACGCGTCTCCATCCGCGCGTGCGCCCGCCGCCGCTGCTGCCTCCCGCCTGCAGCTAGCGCCCGCGCGAGCCTCGCTACTCCAGGCTGCAGCCATGGCTGCCTCGCCATCCGCCTTCGTCAGCCCGTCTCCGCCTGACCTCGCCGGCAGTGAACCGCATCTGCCCCGCGGCCACCCCTGCCGGCCACCGCGCCACCGCCCTGGCCGGCGCCCCGCCGCAGCCCCGCTTGCCTCGCTCGGCGGCGCCCTGTCGGGCGCCCGTGCCCAATGACCGTTCACCCGTTAGGGCCCCTGGCCTAATGACAGCCGGGGCCCACCCCAGAACGTTAAAAAAAGAATTAAAATAATAATTAATTAATTAATTAATTTTGATTAATTAAACTAAACAACTAATTAAACTAATTAATCATGATTAGTTAGTCTAGTCAATGACGAACGGGACCCACACGTCAGTTGACCAGTCAACACCCCTGTTGACTGCTGATGTCATGCTGACGTCAGCATGCACTGTTCTGGATAATGTTGAATTAAAGTAATTAAATAAATCCTAAAAATGATTTAAATCTTTTGAAATTAATATAAAATAAACCATAGCTCGGATGGAAAAACTTTGTACATGAAAGTTGCTTAGAACGACGAGACGAATCCGGAAACAAAGCCCGTTCGTCTGCCACGCATCCCTAGCATAGCGAACACACAACTTTCTCCCTCCGATTTATCTGTCCGAAAACGCGAAACACCGAGGATATTTTCCCGGATGTTTTCCCCCTTCACCGGTATCACCTCATACCGCGTTAGGGCACACCTAGCACTGCTACTTGTCATGTCATGCATCGTTATGCATCTGTTTGCATTGTATTCATTGTTTCTTCCCCCTCTTCTCTCCGGTAGACTACGAGACTGACGCCGCTGCTGGTGCCCCGATCGACTACGCTGTTGACGATCCCTACTTGCCAGAGCAACCAGGCAAGCCCCCCTTGATCACCAAATATCGCCTATTATCTCTCTACTCCTTGCATTAGATAGTGTAGCATGTTACTGCTTTCCGTTAATCCTATTCTGATGCATAGCCTGTCATTGTTGCTACAACTGTTGATACCTTACCTGCAATCCTAAATGCTTAGTATAGGATGCTAGTTTATCATCAGTGGCCCTCCATTCTGTCAGTCTGCCATGCTATACTAGCAGGCCGTGATCACATCGGGTGTTGATCACGGGTATATGCTATACATATTACACATAATACATGTTATGACTAAAGTCGGGTCAGCTCGTTGAGTACCCACAAGTGATTCCGATGTTGGGGGCTAAAGGGGCAGGTGGTTCCATCCAGGTAGGGGGTGGCCCGGGGTTCCCGACGGCCCCGACTGTTACTTTGTGGCGGAGCGACAGCGTAGGTTGAGACCACCCAGTAGAGAGGTGGGTCTGGCCCTGGTCGGCGGCCGCGATTACATCAATTAACATGCTTAACGAGATCTTGGTATTTTATCTGAGTCTGACCACTGGCCTATACGCACTAACCAACTACGCATGAACAGTTATGGGCACTCGACGTCGTGGTATCAGCCGAAGCCTTCGTGACATCAGCGCGGCGCGCGCCGGGTTGGACCGCGTAACGCAACTTCCTTTGTAATGGAGGTTGCTAGGTCTGCTCACCGGCCGCGTACGCAACATGCAGGTGTGCAATGGGCGATGGGCCCAGACCCATGCGCGCATAGGATTTAGACCGGCGTGCTGACCTCTCTGTTGTGCCTAGGTGGGGCTGCGACGTGTTGTTCTTCCGAGGCCGGGCATGACCCAGGAAAGTGTGTCCGGACAAAGGGGATCGAGCGTGTTGGGAAATGTGGTGCACCCCTGCAGGGAAGTTTATCTATTCGAATAGTTGTGTCCCTCGATAAAAGGACGACCCGGAGTTGTACCTTGACCTTATGACAACTAGAACCAGATACTTAATAAAACACACCCTTCCAAGTGCCAGATACAACCGGTGATCGCTCTCTCACAGGGCGACGAGGGGAGGATCACCGGGTAGGGTTATGTTATGCGATGTTACTTGGTGAACTTACCATCTACTCTCTTTTACATGCTACAAGATGGATGTTGCCAGAAGCGTAGTCTTCGATAGGCCTAGCTATCCCCCTCTTATTCTAGCATTCTGCAGTTCAGTCCACATATATTACCCTTTTCATTTGATACAATGCATATGTAGTGTAGCTCCTTGCTTGTGAGTACTTTGGATGAGTACTCATGGTTGATTTGCTCCCCCTTTTCCCCCTTTCTATACCTGATTGTTGCGACCAGACGTTGGAGTCCAGGAGCAAGGCGTCACCGTTGACGACGACTCCTACCACAGGATGAGTAGGACCGCCGTGTGCGTAGCGCCTTGTATTTCATACACGATCACTCGAACCGGTAGAATACGATTCTATGCATAACTTTATTTTGCAGGGTTTGATTTGAATAGTATGGCTCATGTGTATGTGATGCATGTGTGTAAATTATACATGGCCTGTGTGTCATGTTTGGCAGCCGGCAGGAGCCAAAGTGCTGTCATTATATTGTATAACAACCTGCGAGTCGACTTGTGACTCTATGTAAAATTCATTACTAGATGTAGTAGTTGTATAATAGAGATCAGGTTGGTGGCTTGGCGTCCCGGCATGACAAACAAGATGGAGTTTCTAGATGGTCATCGGAGTTGGAGCCGACCTGGAAGAACATCCATGAAGGAGCCATACTATTTCACAATATGTGTTTATTTATGATTGTTATGCTTCCTTGTATTCTATGCATGTTAGAATGGTAGAAAGATCCCTCATGAATATCAAGCGAATTTCCATCCCCGATGTTGCACCTTCGCACGTCAAGTACGTCTAGTAGTGGGCTCATAAAATTGGGGTGCTTCTAGGTGTCCTTGAACTGAAGGGTTCGTGTCGGACACGGACATGCACTGCATTAGGTTGACTTGACAAGGCTATCAAAACGGTTTTGGGCCTTGTGGCAAAAGAGGTTGGGAGCCGGGGTATGAGATACCTACCCGACCGATAGGAGTCGTATAGAGATACGATTAGCAAGGAGTTGCTTACGAGATAGGCATGTTATCTAGCAGTGATGCTAAAGCTCACTAGTCGCATGTGCTAGTCGGATCCTGAATCACTGAGAGTTTGTGGAGGGATGCTAACTTCAGTGGGAGTATTTCTGTTTAAGGCTAGAATTACTCTACATAAACACATTGCTTAGTGATTGCATATTTTCTGTTGTAGATCAATGGAACCACCTGCTCAACCCAACTTTGCATTGAAATCAATTCTGGAAAAGGATAAATTTAATGGAACAAACTTTACTACCTGCTATAGAAATTTGAGAATTGTTCTCAAGCATGATAAAAAGGAACATGTTCTAGAGGATCCGCTTCCAGAGGAACCTGCTGATAATGCTAGTACCACAACCAAGAATGCCTACCAGAAACTCGTTGATGAATCAAACGAGATCAGCTGCCTCATGCTGGCTTGTATGGAGCCCGATTTTCAGTAGCATTTCGAAGACGTTGGGGCTTTCGATATGATCGAGAGTCTCAAGAGCATGTTTCAGGTGCAGGCTAGGACCGAAAGGTTCATCGTCTGGAGATCCTTGATGGATTGTAAGCTGAAGGAAGGTGATCCACTGAGCCCGCATGTGATCAAGATGATCGGATATGTGCAAGCTTTGGATCGGTTGGGCTTCTCGCTCTTGGATGAGCTGGCTACTGATGCAGTTCTGGGCTCTCTTCCGCCCAGCTATGGGACGTTCATCTCGAACTATCATATGCATAGCATGGATAAGAAGCTCATTGAATTGCATGGGATGCTCAAAGTGGCAGAGCAGGATATTAAGAAAGGCACGCATCAAGTGTTGATGGTGCAGAAATCGGCTAAGTTCAAGAAGAGTTGGTCTAAGAAGAAGACTAAGGCAAAGGGCACGAAGATGGTAACCTCCGCCGCTGCGCCGAAGTCTGGACCGGACTCAAAGACCATTTGCTATCATTGCAAGGAAACTGGTCACTGGAAGAGGAACTATAGCAAGTGGCTTGCAAAGCATGGCAAGAAGGTCGGGAATGCTGCTTCAGGCAAAAGTACACTTGTTGCATATGTTATAGACATTTACCTTGCTGGCATACCTAGTAGCTCTTGGGTATTTGATACTGGATCGGTTGTTCATATTTGCAACTCAATGCAGGGGCTGGTAAGAACTAGGCGTGTGGCATAAGGGGAGATTGACATCAGGGTCGGCAACAAAGCAAGAGTTGCTACGTTGGAGGTCGGCACGATGCAGCTCTAGCTTCCTTCTGGATTTATTTTGGAATTGAATAATTGTTATTACATTCCTGCACTTAGTCGGAACATTATTCTGCCTCATGCTTGATGAGTCAGGGTTATGAATTCAATTTAAAGGACAATGGTTGTTCGATTTATTTGAATGGTATGTTCCACGGCTATGCACCCATTGTTGATGGGTTATTTATATTGAATCTAGAACAAGAACCGGTCTATAACGTGAATGTCAAGAGGCATAAGCCCAATGAGATAAATCCGACATACTTCTGGCATTGCCGGCTTGGACACATTAGTCTGAAACGCATGAAGAAGCTCCATGATGATGGACTCCTAACTTCGACCGACTTTGGGTCGTTCGAGACATGCGAATCATGCTTGCTCGGCAAGATGACTAAGTCTCCTTTCACAAAGAGTTGTGAGAGGGCATCCGAGCTGTTGGAACTGATACACAGTGATGTGTGTGGACCAATGAGCACAACTGCCAGAGGTGGCTATCAGTACTTCATGACTTTTACCGACGACTTGAGTAGATACGGATATATCTATTTGATGAGGCACAAGTCAGAGACTTTTGAAAAGTTTAAAGAGTTTCAAAATGAGGTGGAGAATCAGCTCGGCAAGACTATAAAACTTCTACGATTTGATCGTGGAGGTGAGTACATGAGCCAGGAGTTTGATGATCATCTGAAAAGCAGAGGTATAGTACCTCAGCTCACACCTCTGGGTATGCCATAGAGAAATGGTGTATCAGAACGGAGGAATCACACCTTGTTGGACATGGTTCGATCTATGATGAGCAAGTCCGATTTACCCTTGTCATTCTGGGGATACGCTCTAGAAACTGCAGCTTTCACACTTAATAGGGTACCATCAAAATCCGTAGACAAGACACCACATGAGATGTGGACCGGAAAGAGTCCCAATTTGTCTTTTCTAAAGATTTGGGGTTGTGAAGCATTTGTCAAGAAACTTATGTCAGACAAGCTTACACCCAAGTCGGATAAATGCATATTCGTGGGATATCCGAGGGAAACCTTGGGATATAACTTCTACAACCGGGAAGAGAACAAAGTGTTTGTTGCTCGGAATGGGGTTTTCCTTGAGAAAGAGTTTCTCAGTCGGGAGGCCAGTGGGAGGACGGTCCGACTCGAAGAAATTCGAGGACCACTCGGGGACGGCTTGGTGGTGATGAGATCATACCGGAGTCAGTTAGGGAACCCGTAGTGGAAGCGGCACTGGAACCACGGAGGTCGGAAAGATTGCGTAGAGTGCGCGATGTATTGTTGCTAGAAAGCAACGAGCCGGCAACATATGCAGAAGCGATGGTGAGCCCAGATTCTGAGGCATGGCTGGAGGCCATGAGATCCGAGTTAAAGTCCATGGATGAGAATCAAGTTTGGGACTTGGTTGATCTGCCGCCTGGCGTAACGGCCATTGGTTGCAAATGGATCTTTAAGAAGAAAACCGATGTGGATGGAAATGTTCAGATCCACAAAGCTCAGCTTGTCGCTAAGGGTTATGGACAAGTTCAAGGAATTGACTACGATGAGACTTACTCGCCGGTAGCGATGCTGAAGTCGGTGAGGATCGTACTAGATATAGCTGCATATTTCGATTACGAGATATGGCAGATGGATGTCAAGACGGCATTCCTTCATGGAAATTTAACCGAGGACGTGTATATGATACAGCCCAAGGGTTTTGTCGATCCGACTAGCACTAGTAATGTATGCAAGCTCAAGAGATCCATTTATGGGTTGAGGCAAGCATCTCGGAGCTGGAACATTCGTTTTGATGAGGTCGTCACTGGTTTCGGCTTCATCAAAAGCGAAGAGGACTCTTGTTTATACAAGAAGTTAAGTGGGAGCTCGATAGTGTTTTTGATCTTGTATGTGGATGACATACTACTGATCGGAAATGATATTTCGATGCTGAACTCGGTCAAGGAGTCATTGAATGGCAAGTTTTCGATGAAGGACCTTGGTGAGGCAATGTACATTTTAGGCATTAAGATCTATAGAGATAGATCAAGGAGGCTGCTCGGCTTAAGCCAGAGCATGTACATAGATAAAGTGTTGAAGCGGTTCAACATGAGTGAGGCAAAGAAAGGGTTCTTGCCACTCTCACATGGTATAAGGCTAAGCGAGACTCAGAGTCCTTCGACATCTGATGAGCGAAGCAGGATGAGTAGGATTCCATATGCCTCGGCAATCGGATCCATCATGTATGCCATGATATGTACGCGGCCCGATGTTGCTTTTGCAATAAGCCTAACAAGTAGATACTAGGCCAACCCAGGTGAGAGTCACTGGGCAGCGGTAAAGACTATTTTGAAGTACCTGAAAAGGACTAAAGAGATGTTCCTAGTTTATGGAGGTGAGGAAGAGCTCATCGTAAGGGGTTACGCCGATGCTAGTTTCCAAACCGACAGAGATGATTGTCGATCACAGTCCGAATTCGTGTACGTCATGAACGAAGGAGCAGTGAGCTGGATGAGTTCCAAGCAAGATACGGTGGCCGATTCTACTACAGAAGCCGAATACATTGCGGCTTGTGAAGCTGCAAAGGAAGGTGTTTGGATCCGGAACTTTCTGGATGATCTTGGTATTTTCCAAGCCTCGGTAAAACCATTGGACCTTTATTGTGATAATTCTGGTGCCATCGCACAAGCCAAGGAGCCGATGAATCACCACAAGGTCAGACACATAGATCGGAAATATCACCTGATACGAACGATCATAAAGAGTGGTGATGTAGAGTTATGCAAAATTCACACGGATGCAAATGTTGCGGATCCGTTGACTAAGCCGCTTCCACAACCCAAGCATGAGGGGCACGTTAGAGCTATGGGCATTCAATGTCTATTTGATTGACTCTAGTGCAGGTGGGAGACTGTTGGAGATATGCCCTAGAGGCAATCATGTATGATGATATTTCCTATGTGTTTATGAATAAAGATAGTCCTTGGACATTATCAATGATGTGTATCAGCAAGTACGTGACTTGTTTGTGGGACTATGAATTGTATGATGACTGTCCTAAAAGGTCCCTAGTCGAAAGGGATGTGTGGACGTGCAGCCAACTAGACTAGCATATGACACGGTCGATGGCTTGGTCTCACTAGCCATGGAGCATTGGATGCTAATCGGATAATATGGACTTGGAAGGATCTGGTCGGATTCGACGTAGTCGGATCCGAGTTGAGATAAGGTCCAAGTCGGACAGACCCAACTATGAGACGCAGCGATATGTCATCTGTGAGTCTCTAGTACAACATATGTTCTATGTCCTAAGACCTGAGCTGACGCATGTACTCGGGATGGTGACAGACTTGCTTTGGGCCGACCAAACGCTACTCCGTAACTGGGTAGTTATAAAGGTAGGTTTCGGGTTTGTCCAGAACCATGCTGCGAGACGTGGTCGAGCAAGATGGGATTTGCCCCTCCAATCAGGAGAGATATACTCTGGGCCCCTCGTGTGATCCGACCAGGATAAGCATGGCCATGCGACAAGGATTATGAGATAATCCGATTTGTGGTCAGCATCACTGGAACGAGAAAGAGGTCGTGCTAGCACAAGGATGACAGACTCGCCTTGAGCTCGACAACATATATCATGTGGCAAAAGGAATGGAAGTGTGATGTACATGTTCGCTAACCAGCTTCATAGTCTGCTTGGTGTTCGGCATGCCTTGCTAGTGGCCGCTACCAACCGTTTCGGAGGTGATCCGAATTGCGACCAAGCCGACTTGAACCTAAGGGGTCGCGCGCTTAAGGGAAGGAACCTACGAGGTCGGATCCGAGGACACTGGTCGGATGTGATCCGAACTGTATTCGGATTGTGGCTAAGTAGACTTATGGGCTTTAGGGTCCGTGCGAGGCCCAAGTGTTGAGCCCGCGACGGACGCCTATATATATAGTGGAGGTGCCGCACACTCACGCGGCTGATCGCTTCGGCGCTGTCACTAGGGTTTGCATGTGTTGCGAATAGACACCTTCACTCGCCGCCGGTTGTGAGATCAGACTTAGCAGTCCGCCCCACGACGTTCCTCCTGCACGCGCAGATACCGTTAGAGGCGGTGCACTTGCGCCGCTCCGGTGAACCTGTACATGGGAACTGACCGCCGGTTGTACGAGGGAGATCGGACGAGGAGGAGACGATCCACGCGGATGCGCTGCCCCAACTCTTCTTCCGCTGCACGGCACTGCGCGTCTAGTGGTAACGATCTGTGATCCATCTCCCATAGCATGTCCTTGGTTGTTATGCGCGTAGGAATTTTAATTTGTAGTCGACACACCCTACCATAGATCCCAACAATGGGAGGAATCCCTTCCGTATGCCGAGTTCTCTTATAATAATAGCTATCAAGCTAGTCTGAAGATGGCCCCTTTGAAGTGTTATATGGACGAAAGTGTCGGACCCCTCTGAACTGGTTAGAAACTGGGGAACGTCCACTCTTCGGTCCGGATATTATCCAACATGCTGAAGAACAAGTCCGCATTATTCACGAGAATCTCAAGACTGCTCAGTCACGCCAGAAAAGTCAGTATGACCGTCATCACAAAGACATGGTCTATCAACCTGGCGAAAAGGCTTATCTTTGAGTTACACCAATGAAGGGTGCTCACCGCTTCAGGATCAAGGGCAAGCTAGCTCCTCGCTATATTGGCCCATTCACTATTCTCGAAAGGCGTGGAAAAGTGGCATATCAACTGGAGCTTCCGTTAAACCTTTCTCAGGTTCACGATGTGTTCCACGTGTCACAGGTCCGCCCTTGCTTCAAGGACCCAATCCGAGCAGTGGATCATGAAGTGCTCGAATTGCAGCAGGACCTCTCCTATAAAGAGCATCCGGTCCGCATTCTCGACCAAGCTGAACGCCGCACACGTCAGAAGGCAATCAAATTCCTCAAGGTCCAGTGGTCACATCACTCTGAAGATGAAGCCACTTGGGAAAGCGAGGATCGCCTGCGTGATGAATAGCCCGCACTGTTTCCCTCTACCTCCTAAAATCTCGCGACAAGATTTCTTGTAGTGAGGAGTTTTGTAACGCCTGGATAATCATGCTACAGTAATCCCACGTTAACGGTGCCACGTCACCCCGGTTACTGTTGCTAATCTCGCGTTGGATCAAAACTTTTCAAATTCAAAAGTTTAAATAAATGTCAGACATCAAAACTTTTCAAAAGTTAAAACAAAAATATTCGGGAGGTGCCATATTTTGCATATGTAAAAATGGTGTAATAAACACATTTTTATAAAATGCCTAAATATTTTAAATTGGAATAAAACAGAAAAGAAAATAAATAAAAGAAAGAAATAAAAAAGAAAAGAAAACTAAGTAAATAAAAAGAAAAGCCCCCCTGCCCACTAGGCCAACCGGCCCAGCAAGCCCAACCGATCACCCCACTCCACCATAACCCCCACCCCTGGTCAAACCAAACCCTATCCACTGCCCACTTCCCCCATGTCTCTCTCTCCCCTACTCCCCTGATCTAGATCGGGATCGGGGCGACCGCGCCCTCCTCCCCGCGAACCAACGTCGTCGCCGCCTCATCCCGCGACCTCGCTGGCCTCCTTCATCTCCGTCGCGTTGTCCCCGTCCTCCCACCACGAGCCCTCCCGCCCAGTCCCCTACATCCCCTCGTGGCCCCCTCTCCTGGTCTCTCGCTCACGCCCGCCGCCGTCCTCGTCGCGCTCGGCCGCCATTGGCCTCGCGCACACACAGCCGCTCGCCGACCCTCTCTCTGGCACTGCCTCGCCTCTACTCCGGCCGCTTGTCCCACACGCGCACGCGCGCAGCCTTGCCCCCTGTTTCCTCATGGCCGAGCCCCGCCTCGCCGTGCCTCGCTTGCCGCTGCGTTGCTCGCCTGCAGCTTCGCCGTGCCTTCCCGCTCACCACGCGAGCCCAGGCACGCCTCGCCTCGTAGTCGTCGCTGGCCGCGCCGTGGCCCCGCCCGCCGACGCGCCAGCTGCGCCCTGGCCATGCCCCGGGCGGCACCTGACCGCACCCCGCCCGCAGCCTCGTGGCCGCACTCGCGCGCGCGTCTCCATCCGCGTGTGCGCCCGCCGCGCCGCTGCCCCCCGCCTGCAGCTAGCGCCCGCGCGAGCCTCGCTCCTCCAGGCCGCAGCCATGGCCGCCTCGCCATCCACCTTCGTCAGCCCGTCTCCGCCTGACCTCGCCGGCGGTGAACCGCATCCGCCCCGCGGCCACCCCTGCCGGCCACCGCGCCACCACCCTAGCCGGCGCCCTGCCGCAGCCCCGCTTGCCTCGCTCGGCGGCGCCCTGTTGGGCGTCCGTGCCCAACGCCCATTCACCCGTTAGGGCCCCTGGTCCAATGACAGCAGGGGCCCACCCTAGAATGTTAAAAAAAGAATAAAAAATAATAAAAAGAATTAATTAACTTAATTAATTTTAATTAATTAAACTAAACAACTAATTAAACTAATTAATCACGATTAGTTAGTCTAGTCAATGACGAACGGGGCCCACACGTCAGTTGACCAGTCAACACCCCTGTTGACTGCTGATGTCATGCTGACATCAGCATGCACTGTTCTGGATAATGTCGAATTAAAGTAATTAAATAAATCCTAAAAATGATTTAAATCTTTTGAAATTAATATAAAATAAACCATAGCTCGGATGGAAAAACTTTGTACATGAAAGCTGCTCAGAACGACGAGACGAATCCGGATACGCAGCCCGTTCGTCCGCCACGCATCCATAGCATAGCAAACACGCAACTTTCCCCCTCCGATTCATCTGTCCGAAAACGCGAAACACCGGGGATATTTTCCCGGATGTTTCCCCCCTTCACCGGTATCACCTCATACCGCGTTAGGGCACACCTAGCACCGCTCCTTGTCATGTCATGCATCGTTAGGTGTCTGTTTGCATTGTATTCATTGTTTCTTCCCCCCTCTTCTCTCCGGTATACTATGAGACTGACGCCGCTGCTAGTGCCCCGATCGACTACACTGTTGACGACCCCTACTTGCCCGAGCAACCAGGCAAGCCCCCCCTGATCACCAGATATAGCCTATTCTCTCTCTACTGCTTGCATTAGATAGTGTAGCATGTTACTGCTTTCCGTTAATCCTATTCTGATGCATAGCCTGTCATTGTTGCTACAACTGTTGATACCTTACCTGCAATCCTAAATGCTTAGTATAGGATGCTAGTTTATCATCAGTGGCCCTCCATTCTGTCAGTCTGCCATGCTATACTAGCAGGCCGTGATCACATCGGGTGTTGATCACGGGTATATGCTATACATATTACACATAATACATGTTATGACTAAAGTCGGGTCAGCTCGTTGAGTACCCACAAGTGATTCCGATGTTGGGGGCTAAAGGGGCAGGTGGTTCCATCCAGGTAGGGGGTGGCCCGGGGTTCCCGACGGCCCCGACTGTTACTTTGTGGCGGAGCGACAGCGTAGGTTGAGACCACCCAGTAGAGAGGTGGGTCTGGCCCTGGTCGGCGGCCGCGATTACATCAATTAACATGCTTAACGAGATCTTGGTATTTTATCTGAGTCTGACCACTGGCCTATACGCACTAACCAACTACGCATGAACAGTTATGGGCACTCGACGTCGTGGTATCAGCCGAAGCCTTCGTGACGTCAGCGACTGAGCGGCGCGCGTCGGGTTGGACCGCATCGCACAACTTCCTTTGTAATGGAGGTTGCTAGGTCAGCTCACTGGCCGAGTACGCAACGTGCAGGTGTGCAATGGGCGATGGTCCCAGACCCCTGCGCGCATAGGATTTAGACCAGCGTGCTGACCTCTCTGTTGTGCCTAGGTGGGGCTGCGACGTGTTGATCTTCCGAGGCCGGGCATGACCCAGGAAAGTGTGTTCGGACAAAGGGGATCGAGCGTGTTGGGAAATGTGGTGCACCCCTGCAGGGAAGTTTATCTATTCGAATAGCTGTGTCCCTCGGTAAAAGGACGACCCGGAGTTGTACCTTGACCTTATGACAACTAGAGCCGGATACTTAATAAAACACACCCTTCCAAGTGCCAGATACAACCGGTGATCGCTCTCTCACAGGGCGACGAGGGGAGGATCACCAGGTAGGGTTATGCTATGCGATGTTACTTGGTGAACTTACCATCTACTCTCTTTTACATGCTACAAGATGGAGGTTGCCAGAAGCGTAGTCTTCGATAGGCCTAGCTATCCCCCTCTTATTCTGGTATTTTGCAGTTCAGTCCACATATATAACCCTTTTCATTTGATACAATGCATATGTAGTGTAGCTCCTTGCTTGCGAGTACTTTGGATGAGTACTCACGGTTGATTTGCTCCCCCTTTCCCCCCTTTCTATACCTGATTGTTGCGACTAGACGTTGGAGTCCAGGAGCAAGGCGTCACCGTTGACGACGACTCCTACTACAATGGAGGTGCCTACTACTACGTGCAGGCCACTGACGACGACCAGGAGTAGTTCAGGAGGATCCCAGGCAGGAGGCATGCGCCTCTTTCGATTTGTATCATAGTTTGTGCTAGCCTTCTTAAGGCAAACTTGTTACTTATGTCTGTACTCAGATATTGTTGCTTCTGCTGACTCGTCTATGATCGAGCTCTTGAATTCAAGTCCTCGAGGCCCCTGGCTTGTAATATGATGCTTGTATGACTTATTTTATTTGTAGAGTTGTGTTGTGATATCTTCCTGTGAGTCCCTGATCTTGATCGTACACGTTTGCGTGTATGATTAATGTACGATTGAATCGGGGGCGTCACAGTTCTTTTATTTGCAGGTTGAATCATGGGCATAACGTAAGACAATGGATTCATGGAGGTAGAGATGGAAGAACAATTTTTTAGGTGATTCGTAATTTCTTCTTTGACTCAATGAAACGGAATCCTCAGAAAATATTCTTGTCTCTTCCTTTATAGCTCATATAAGGCCTATGAAATTCCTTAGTTCCAGACTATTGCGAACCTCGGAGGACTAAGGTAAAGTTGCTAAAAGCAAGAAAACACATAGCAAGTTTTCGAAGTTTGACGAAGTTTAACTTCATGCTTGAATAGAATATTTGTATCAAATCTTTCTCAGAGGAGTAACGTTAGGTTGCTGAAAGCGTTAAAAGAAGTTCAAGCTTGCTAGATTGACAAAGTTTTCACTCCATTCTCTAGCTAGCTATTCCTATCACATTTTTTGGGGGAGCGGGTCAGGTAGGCATAACAATAACATTACTATGCAACTCTGCATAGATGACTGATTTGGTAATGTACCAGTCCAAACTTGTTACATATGGATGGCATCATTTTCTTCCATTTGCTTGCCCACAACTTTTATATTTAATATATATGGCGGGTACTGCCCTACTGGTTGTGTGAACGTCATCCAGATGATGCTAATGTCTTGAACACAATAGTCTTGTTACTCCATAAGTATTTGATTTTCAGAAGAAGAAAAATGCATTTTGATGATGCACTGAGCACCATATTTTTTGTTAATATGACTTCCTATTGACTATCCATAAGGCCATGTGATCTACCACCGTAGAGCCTGAGGGCTGCCCACCGATTTAACATGGGTGAAGCATCTGCTACTTTTCCTTTGCTCATTTGTTAATCTATTTGTTAGTTGCCATCGTATTATAATGCCTCCAAGAGGTGTTCGGTATGTTGCTTGTGCTCACGGGCGCAACCCTGAGACGTGCCTATAGGAAGGCATAGATTCAAGTTTGATTGTGTTCCTTTTTGGATTTTGTGAGAGATGAATGGACCTGGATTGTGTAATGTCGATGGATGGTGCAGGGATAAATTCCTCTCGTGGACTCTTAACCGATTGACAATAAACTGGATGGCGAGCCATGAAGCAATCAACAGCGAGAAGCATGGTGGCAAGGGAGAGAGCGCCAATGGTTGCTCGAGAAGATGTCAAGTCTTCGTCATTACACGCGACCGAGGCCATATACAGGTTGCACTCAAGATTTGTTTTGATCAAATATAGCCACCCTGATCAAATCATCTATATTGTTTCGTTACAATGCGTTGGCACATTGATATATACCATGTATTTGAGAACTGTAGACCTTTATTTATTGAAATGGCTTAAGATTTTTGCCCATCTGTAGGATAATGTATGTATGATGTCAAATCATAAAACACAGTATCCAACACTTCGGTTATATTTAAGGTGAGTTTTCTTTCATACCTTGACCTGTATGTGGCACATGTAATCTGCTGATTGCATGTAATAATCTATAATATATTTTTTTGGATCTGCAGATTAATTAAATGTCTAACATATTTCACCTTTTCTACTCTCGCAGCTAGACAGACAGAGTGACTACGTCAGCGACACCAATCAAGAGTGCAAGTGTCACCGATCGACACATTCAAGAATAGTGGCAAGGGACCGGAAGTCAGACGGTTCTAACAAGCAGGAGCACCTGCAGGGCACACATCATCGTTTCAGGGACACCAAGGTCGCGTCGAAGTTTGACATGATGTCCTTGCCCTACTACACTCCATTTAGCGGCATGGTCAGTATGGCTACAAAGATGCACTAGAGACATGGTCCGATTAGAGGTTCAGAGTGTGGGGGCATGGTAAAATTCACCCCTTCTTTTGAAATTTGTAGGAAACCAGAAACAAGGGCACTCTTGTATATATGACGACACTTGGTCCTGCTTGTGTTAACAGATAGTTTTGTCAAAGGGGAAAGCAACTCTTTTTGAAATGAACTTGTATGTAAGTTGTGGAGTTTCAATGCAATTTTTTATTTTGTTTTATTTGTTAGTTGTAGGCAGCTGGATGTAATGTTGTGATTCCCTTTTTATAATGTTGAAATAAAGCCATATTTCAGATAAATAGTTTGTGTATCACTGACTCATCTTGTTGCGTGATCTTTGTTGCATATCACTAAGCTTAATCTCCATTAGACATTCTTCTGGTGAACTAATAAATGGCTGCATGGTTACTTGTTATATGTTGCATGGTATTTTCTTGTATTTGATGTACATGATGCAAAGAGAAAAACTAAAGTAAATAACGAAGTTCTCTTTTTTTACGCTCGAGAGGAGTGCATTAAGAAGTAAAGATTCATGGTTTGAGTAACAATCATGGGAAGAACCCGAGCACGATTTCCATCTTTAATTTATCTTGACCACTGCTACCAACCGCTTAGTAGCAGATGTTGCCGCCGGATGTCTAACTCTTCATTATCCATGTAATTGGCTAACCCTTCATTATCCATGTTAATGTGAAGTTCTTAGTACATGACCATATTGTTGGTCTCCTACCTCAATACTCGACTGAGAGCAAAGTTTAAGAGGAGATGGCACACGATGCGTGTAGCTGGAGATACATTGAGCGCGTGTAGCCGGAGATACATTGAACACTTACAGTTGTTGTAATTTGACCGCTTATTGCCTTTATAAATGTTTCTGTCCCGTGGCAACGCATGTGCATCCAACTAGTGAATCTTAAATTTGGAAATCTGATGTGCAAAGCTTTGTTAGCAAGATTGTGATCTTGAGCATATTGACGCACACTACTGGTAGTGGTGGAGCTATGTGTGCTTATGGGCCGGCCCAGCCTTAGGAAAATGTGTGAAGGAATTATTTTTAGAGAGCTTAGATGAGAAAAAAATATTTGGCCCCCTCAATTCCACATGTTTTACCATTTTGCCCCCCCGAACTTCCCCTCTAGTTCCACCACTGACTGTTCCCGAGGGAAAATCGGTAGGATTAAGTTTCCACTGATGAACACCAAGTGCAATCTCTCTCTCTCTCTCTCTCTCTGTGTGTGTGTGTGGGCGCGCGCGTGTGTGTTAATGCTTGATACGTCTCCAACGTATCTATAATTTTTGATTGCTCCATGCTATATTATCTACTGTTTTGGGCAATATTGGGCTTTATTATCCACTTTTATATTATTTTTGGGACTAACCTATTAACCGGAGGCCCAACCCAGATTTGCTGTTTTATGCCTATTTCAGTGTTTTGAAGAAAAGGAATATCAGACGGAGTCGAAACGGAACGGAATCAACTGGAGAAGTTATTTTTGGAAGGAAACACATCTGATGGACTTGGACCCCACGTCAGAAGATACACGAGGTGCTCACGAGGGTGGGGGGCGCGCCCCCCCTAGGGCGCGCCCCTGTCTCGTGGGACCCCCGTGGCTCCTCTGACGTCCTCCCTGCACCCATATAGATATCCACGTACCCTAAAACTTCCAGAACAGAGATTAGATTGGGAGTTCCGCCGCCAGAAGCCTCCGTAGCCACCGAAAACCAATCTAGACCCGTTCCGGCACCCTGCCGGAGGGGGAATCCTTCTCCGGTGGCCATCTTCATCATCCCGGTGCTCTCCATGATGAGGAGGGAGTAGTTCTCCCTCGGGGCTGAGGGTATGTACCAGTAGCTATGTGTTTGAGTTCTTGATTTGGCACGATCTTGATGTATCGCGAGCTTTGCTATTATAGTTGGATCTTATGTTTCGCCTCCCCCTCTTCTCTCTTGTAATGAATTGAGTTTCCCCTTTGAAGTAATCTTATCGAATTGAGTCTTTAAAGATTTGAGAACACTTGATGTATGTCTTGCCGTGGATATCTGTGGTGACAATGGGATATCACGTGATTCACTTGATGTATGTTTTGGTGATCAACTTGCGGGTTCCGCCCATGAACCTATGCATAGGGGTTGGCACACGTTTTCGTCATGATTCTCCGATAGGAACTTTGGGGCACTCTTTGAGGTCCTTTGTGTTGGTTGAATAGATGAATCTGAAATTGTGTGATGCATATCGTATAATCATACCCACGGATACTTGAGGTGACATTGGAGTATCTAGGTGACATTAGGGTTTTGGTTGATTTGTGTCTTAAGGTGTTATTCTAGTATGAACTCTAGGGCTGTTTGTGACACTTATAGGAATAGCCCAACGGATTGATTGGAAAGAATAACTTTGAGGTGGTTTCGTACCCTACCATAATCTCTTCGTTCGTTCTCCGCTATTAATGACTTTGGAGTGACTCTTCGTTGCATGTTGAGGGATAGTTATGTGATCCAATTATGTTAGTATTGTTGAGGGAACTTACACTAGCGAAAGTATGAACCCTAGGCCTTGTTTCCACACATTGCAATACCGTTTACGCTCACTTTTATCATTTGTTACCTTGCTGTTTTTATAATTTCAGATTACAAATACCCATATCTACTATCCATATACCACTTGTATCACCATCTCTTCGCCGAACTAGTGCACCTATATAATTTACCATTGTATTGGGTGTGTTGGGGACACAAGAGACTCTTTGTTATTTGGTTGCAGGGTTGCTTGAGAGAGACCATCTTCATCCTACGCCTCCTACAGATTGATAAACCTTAGGTCATCCACTTGAGGAAAATTTGCTACTGTCCTACAAACCTCTGCACTTGGAGGCCCAACAACTTCTACAAGAAGATGGTTGTGTAGTAGACATCAAGCTCTTTTCTAGCGCCGTTGCCGGGGAGGTTAGTGCTTGAAGGTATATCTTTAGATCTTGCAATCGAGTCTTTTAGTTTCTTGTTTTATCACTAGTTTAGTTTATAAAAGAAAACTACAAAAAAATGGAATTGAGTTTGTCTCATACGCTTCATCTTTTTAATATGTTTCGTGAGTATGATGGAAAGGATAATTGTGCTCAAGTGCTAGAAGAAGAGATCTCTAAAATGTTTGGCACTAAATATTTGAATGATGAGCACGATTGCAATGTTGTTAGTACGAATTCTTTGAATATCCATTATGCTAATGATGATTGCACTAATTATGATGAAAATGCCTCCTATAAACATGTCAATTTTTGTGGAGTAGATTGGGTTTGCAAGTCACACCAAATAGGGAAGATAGATATTGCAAGAGGCATAAGTACTTAGGAACTAAATTGTTGCAAGAAGAGCTAGATGAATGTGCTGAAAGATTCAATATTTTTTGTGCCCCTTGTGAACTTTGTAATGAACATGATCATTTAAAGCTCCAATGATATTTGTTTCATGATCAAGTCGTGTCCAAACATTGTGATAATTTGATTACCCTTGAGCATCATAAAGAGCTTAGCCTTCTTTTGGGTTATGAAGAAATGAAACGTATAACTGAGGGTATTCCAAAGTTTAATCTTGATAGAGTTCTTGATTTTGATCTAGAGAATATTTATATGTATTGTGCGGTGAATTGCATTGAAAATCCTTATATTGCCAATTACATAAAGAAAAGAAAACAAATAGAAGATGAAGAGAATACTAATGAAAGGGAAGAGACTTCCCAATATCCTCCTATTATTTCTTATGATGAATCAGGTAACGAGGAGGAGCCTCCTATTCAACCAATCTCATTAATATGGAGCTCCAAAAAGAGGATTAAACCCACACATGATGTGGTGAAGAAGAAGAAAAGAAAAAGGAAGAGAGGTAAAAAGGTATCTCTCTCAAATAATGTTGCTCCTATTACTATTGTGCCTCATGAAAATAT
Organism: Triticum urartu; assembly: GCF_003073215.2. NCBI lineage: Eukaryota > Viridiplantae > Streptophyta > Magnoliopsida > Poales > Poaceae > Triticum > Triticum urartu. The sequence goes on from NC_053023.1 coordinate 545,996,722, forward strand.
AATTGTGGAAGATAATGATACTTCTTATGATCTTGAAAATCTTTTTGGCACTTGCTTGGAAGAATATAATAATTGCTATACTATTGGTGCTATCCATGCTATTAATGATGAGAGTGATTATGCTTATGATACGAAAAGGCCCAAGCTTGGGGAAGCTATGTTTGATTAGGATGACATATTTGAGAATATATTTGCTGCAATTAATGTTTGTCCCAAGCTTGGGGATGCTACGCTTAATGAAGATTATATTTTTAGTCTTCCAAGATTTGATATGCAAATTCATAATGATAATAACATGCCTCCTACTTATGATAATTATTGTGATGATACATATGCTATAAAAAGTAGTGACGATTATATTTATAAAAGTTGTCATGATTATGGTTACCCCTTTTCTGAATATTACTCTTTTAATATGGAAATAATTTATAATATTCAAGTCTTTTATGATACACCCACTATCCCGAATGAGAAGAATTTTGCTTATGAGGAGAGTAGTAAATTTTCTATGCTTGTAGATCATGAAAGGAATGCTTTAGGCGATGGTTATATTGTTGAATTCATTCATGATGCTACTGAAAATTATTATGAGGGAGGCACATATGCTTTTAGGAATTGCAGTAATATCAACACTACAAAAAAAGACACATCTGTGACATTTTGGGCCGAACGAAATTTTTTCTGTCATACATATGACACTTCTATGACGATAATTGTGACAAAACCCGGTATCATCATAGATGTGGTGGGCTCCTACTTCTATGACAAAAAATCATGACAGAAAATGGGCTTTTCGTCCTGGGCGGGCCGGAGATGCAGCTGCATGACATTCTTTGGGCCATCCATGACGGAAAAAACCGTGGTAGAAGCGAGGGGGAGGAAAATTTCGGGGAGTTCCCGGTTACGATGGGAGGTCGGGGCCCGAGCGATGCACGTTTCTCTCATACACGTACGCGCGTGTGTGCGAGGCGTTGGCTCTAACTGAACCCGAGCGAGGCGTTGGGCTCTAACTGAACCCGAGCGATTGCACTGCAGGCTACGCGTTACTGAACCCGAGCGATCGATCGATGTCTATTAACTGAACCCGATCGAGCGATTCCTTGGCTACTGCTGCTAACTGAAGCCGATCGATGGGATGAACAGTGAGCGTTGTGGGGGGGGGGGTTGGATGAATAGTGAGCGGTGGCGTTGCCTCTGGATGAACAGGACGCCGTGGTGTGGTGGAGGGCTGGATGAACAGTAGACGGTGGAGGGGTGCCCGTGGAGGGGTGGATGAACAGGACCCCGTGGTGTGGAGGGCAGGATGAACAGTAGACGGTGGAGGGGTGCCCGTGGAGGGGTGGTTGAACAGGACCCCGTGGTGTGGAGGGCTGGATGAACAGTAGACGGTGGAGGGGTGGTTGAACAGTAGCCAGTGGAGTAGCGCGCGGTGGAGGCTGGATGAACAGGAGCCCGTGGAGGCTGGAGGAGGTCGATGGTAGATGAACAGTAGCTCGTGGAGGCTGGAGGGGGTCGATGGTGGAGATGAACAGTATCCCGTGGAGTCCCGTTTTGCGGTACGCCACACCCCTCCCGATGAACAGGACCCCCGTTTCGACCGTAGCGCTCCAACACAAGTCCGTTTCCTCCGTTTTGCGGTACGCCACACCCCTCCCGATCAACAGGACCCCCGTTTCGACCGTAGGAGGTCCGTTTCCTCCGTTTTGCGGTATGCCACACCCCTCCTGTCAACAGGACCCCCGTTTCGACCGTAGGAGGTCCGTTTCCTCCGTTTTGCGGTATGCCACACCCCTCCCGTCAACAGGACCCCGGTTTTGACCATAGGAGGTCCATTTCCTCCGTTGTGCGGTACGCCAGGCCTCGTTTCCATAGCCTCTTCCATCCAAGCCCTCCCGATGAACACGACCACGCATTCCGTTCCGACCCATGAACACGACGACGATGCTGTTTCTCCGTTCCGACCCAGCCATGTACACGAGCCCTCGCCGTACGTATGCGCGAGTAGGCGTTCGAGACCCCGCCCGTATGTACACATACGTGGCCGTATTTTCTTTCTTGCACCCTGGCCACCTTTACTACGACACGTGCGCGCCTCTACATCCACCAGTATATATGTACGTACACGTTCGCGACTAGAATGACAATGCTACATACGCTTCGACCAGGTGGGTCCCGACTGTCAGGCACTTCCTTGCGTGTGAAGGTGTAGCTGGTGGGTCCCAGCAGTCAGGGGGGAAACGTTTTTTCACGAAATACGGTGGCCCATCCGGTGGGTCCCTGCTATCAGGTGGAGGAATCATTATTTTCCGCGTAATAAGGAGGCACTTCCTTGCTGCCGCCGTGGACCCAGCTGTCAGCCTCTCCACGTACAGTCCACGTCCGATGGAAGTCGTTCCTTGACCACGTTGACCATGCCGCGCCGAGAGCACCAGGGCGGTGGACGACGGCGAGGCCTAGGAAGGGGACGACGGGGAGCCGGGGAAGACGCGTCAGTGGAAGCCCCCGTGCGTGCGGAGAGGAGTACGAGGGTTCACTGGTTCGGCTGCGGTGTGAGGATGCCGTCGCCGCAGGGCCTGGCCAGCGGTGGGAATAGTAGGGGGCGGTGAGGCCTCCGCGGCAGCACAGTCGGCCATGGGAGGCAGGAGCATGCGGCACGACCGGCGCTGCTTTGGGCGGCTGGAGCAAGAAGACCAGAGGTTGAAGAAGCACTATGGCCGTTGGATGGACATCATACGGTCAATGGAGCTAGAATCGTTCATATTGACTAAGTTGACAAAGCCCTTCGTCCCCGTCAACTTAGTAGGCCCACAAGTCAACCTCCCACCAAGGTGGGTCCCAGCTAGCCAGGGGAGTATTCATTTTTTTGTGCGTAATAAGGAAGCACTTCCGGTGGGTCCAAGCTGACAGCGGGGGGAACATTTTTTTCGCGAAATATGGTGGCCCGTCCGGTGGGTCCCAGCAGTCAGGGGGAAACGATTTTTTTCGAAAAATACTGGTGGCCCGTCCGGTGGGTCCCTGCTGTCAGGTGGAGGAATAATTATTTTGCACGTAATAAGGAGGCACTTCCTTGCTGCGGCCGTGGACCCAGCTGTCAGCCTCTCCACGTACAGTCCACGTCCGATGGAAGCCGTTCCTTGACCACATTGACCACACCGCGCCGAGCGCACCAGGGCGGTGGACGACGGCGAGGCCTAGGAAGGGGACGAAGCGGAGCCGGGGAAGACGCGGCAGTGGATGCTCACGCGTAGAGGAGTACGAGGGCACTGGTTCGCTGCGGTGTGAGGCTGCCGTCGCCGCAGAGTAACAGGGGGTGTGGGTGAGTAGAGGGATCGCCTCGCCAGCGGTGGGAGTAGTAGGGGGCGGTGAGGCCTCCGCCGCATCGCAGCCGGCCACGGGAGGCAGGAGCACGAGGCACGACCGGCGCTGGTTTGGGCGGCTAGAGCAACAAGACCAGAGGTTAAAGAAGCAATACGGGAGTTGGATGGACATCGTACGGTCACTGGAGCTAGAATCGTGCATTATTGACTAAGTTGACAAAGCCCTCCATCCCCGTCAACTTAGTAGGCCCACAAGTCAGCCTGCCACTATACTGGGTCCCAGCTAACAGGGGGAGTATTCATTTTTTTGTGCGTAATAAGGAGGCACTTCCTTGCGTGCGAAGATATAGTTGGTGGGTCCGAGCTATCAGCGGCGGTAACGTTTTTTTCGCAAAATACAGAGGCCCTTTTGGTGGGTCCCTGATGTCAGGTGGAGGAATCATTATTTTGCGCGTAATAAGGAGGCATTTCCTTGCGTGTGGCCATTGACCCAGCTGTCGGCCTCTCCACGTACAGTCCACTTCAGATGCATGTCGGTCGTTGACCACGTTGACCAGGCTGCGCAGAGAGCACCAGGGCGGTGGACGACGGCGATGCCTAGGAAGGGAACGACACGGAGGCAGGGAAGACTCAACAGTTGTTTCCCACACAGAGGGGAGTATGACTGTACGAGGGTTTACTGGTTCGTCTGTCGTCACCGGACAATAATAGCAGGTGTGGGTGAGTAGAGGGATGGCTAGGCCAGCGATGGGAGTACGGTAGGGCGGTGAGGCCTGCGCGGCAGCAGAGCCGAACACGGGGAGGAGGGAGCAGGTAGTCCCGCCAGCGCCTGTTTGAGCGGCTGGAGCAGGAAGAGCAGAGATTGAAGAAGCATGACGGCCGTTGGATGGACATCCAACAGTCACTGCTTGTGCGTCAACCTTTTTTTAGGAAAGCCTCAAATCTGTGGAAAACAGCATACAGCCCATCTGCCATTATTTCTAATAATTTTCAGCCCATTTGCTAATTCTTAAGGTTTTTTTTGGAGCCCATATTCTTTTTGTTAGCATTACAACCCAAATTGTGGCCATGGTTAAAAAATTATACGAAATTTTGCATATTTCGGTGCGGTCCAAACTGTTTTTAATCCCAAAATTTCGACTCACATTCAAACTGATTTTAAAAATAAATGTATGTCAATATAAAATCCAACAAATTCTCCACGCATAAAAATTAATGTAATTTAAAATCTTGAAATGAAAAAAAAAGATATTTGAAACTAATTGCCGGTTTGATGTGTTTTAAAAATGTACAGCCCATTTCTCATTACTGATGGGCCAATTTCTCGGCCAGCCGAATGAAAGCTCTCCTCGTCTTGAAAGATTTGCAGCCCAACAGGCCTGACAAAGCGACTTACTTGGCAAATCACAAAAAAAACTGGGCTGTGGTCGTGGACCCAGCTGTCAGCCTCTCCACGTACAGTACTCTTCCGATGGAAGTCATTCCTTGACCACGTTGACCACGCCGCGCGGAGAGCACCACGGCGGTGGACGACGGCGAGGCCTAGGAAGGGGACGACGCGGAGCCGGGGAAGACGCGGCAGTGGAAGCCCGCGCGGAGAGGAGTACGAGGGTTCACTGGTTCGGCTGCGGTGTGAGGCTGCCGTCGCCGCAGGGCTTGGCCAGCGGTGGGAATAGTAGGGGGCGGTGAGGCCTCCGCGGCAGCACAGCCGACCATGGGAGGCAGGAGCATGCGGCACGACCGGCGCTACTTTGGGCAGCTGGAGCAAGAAGACCAGAGGTTGAAGAAGCACTACGCCCGTTGGATGGACATCGTACGGTCACTGGAGCTAGAATCGTTCATATTTACTAAGTTGACAAAGCCCTCCGTCCCCGTCAACTTTGTTGGCCCACAAGTCATCCTCCCACTATGGTGGGTCCCAGCTAGCAGGGGGTATTCATTTTTTTGTGCGTAATAAGGAGGCACTTCCTTGCGTGCGAAGATATAGCTGGTGGGTCCGACATGTCAGCGGGGGGAACATTTTTTTGGGAAATACAGAGGCCCTTCCGGTGGGTCCCAGCTGTCAGGTCCTCGCAAAAATAGGGAAAGAAAATCAAAGACTTGGGAAGGCGTACAGAACAAGCTAGTGTACCAGTAAAGAGACGTTGCCGAGTTTTAGAAAAAATAAAGACGTGCTCCTGTAGCTGGTTCGAATCCAAACCTAGACTATGAGTATATATGGTGCTATGCTACTCTGCAAGTAATGAAACTGACATATCCAACGTTCGCTTCTCCTCTTCTCTACTTACTCTGCCTAGCATCAGAAGCTCTGGCCGCAGCAACCATGTCCACTGGCTGCTCGTCCACCTGCTCTTCAGCAGGAAACAACCAGATATGCGCCAAGTTGCAACCCGTACCATCGCATGTGGGTCTCATCACACCCTCGCTGGCACGCGCACCGCAGCCGATTGCTCACCGCAACCCGCTACCATTGGTGTGGTGCCACTGCTGCAAATCACGCAGAGTCATCCGTCGCGTCTCAACCACAATCCGCAACCCTGGCCGAGTCTTCTACAAATGCCCGAATCATGGGGTAATAATATGTTTAAGTGTTGTTCTGCTGCTTTCAGTTGCTGATTTTTTTTAATAGTTTGGTTGATGATCTACCAATTTGATTCGTGCAGAAAAGGGAAGATTTGTGTGATTTGTATTTCTGGGAAGTTGCTGATGTGGGGGAATGCAACTACGCTTATTATTTGGTTAGCCGGGGAATCCCAATACCAGCAGGTTGGGGTGTTGGACAAGTAACTAAAGGAACGATAGAAGAGGAAGATGCAGAGCAGAAGGTTAAAGATGCAGTTCCTCTGATCATGGCCAAGCAACAGCTGCTGAACGGCCTTGACAACAATGAGGAGATGAAAGAGCTTGTGAAGATAATGGGCAAAATCGATGTGCTCTGTAGGATGATTGTCTCTTTATTTGCAGTGTATGTAGCACTCGTGATGTATTCAGTGGCTACGACATGAGCACTTTGCTGAAACTAGTAATGAATGAAACCTGTGTAGCAGGCTGGGCGTAGTGTTTTGAACATCTAATGATTTCTATTAACGGAAATCAGGGGGTATCCCCTTTTTCTCATATAAATAAATAAATAGCAGAGGCCATGTCAGGTCAGCTTTGTTCTCATTCGAAGACGTCGAGCAAATTGCAGTCCAACTGCAAACTATGTCATCAAATTCAAGTTTCACAGCCAAATATGAGTACAACTAAACAACAATGTCATCATGTTTTAGTTGTCATACAATCACCAAACACAAATCAGCATACATAACAAGTGATGTTCTCACAGCAAAATACTAAACAACATGTTCATCAGGTTTCAGTTGTCATAGCAAACACAATTTCACATAGTAGATAAAAAATGTCTTCTGACAGGCAAATACGACAAAAGCAATGTAATCATCATCCGCAGTAGCAGTGTCAACATCTTCACCATGTGTATCAGTCTGAATCTTAATTCCCCACAGTGTCATCTTCTTCTTCGTCCTCAACGTCCTCGAACGTTGGCTTCTTCTTGATCAACCCTTGTATGTCCACATCACGATAGGCAATCTTTTCGCCGGCGTCATTGACGTGATGGTTCTCAAAGATATTAGGAACATCTATGTTATCTTGTACACCAGGAGCAGTGTAAGCATCATCTTGTTGTGCAACTTCATTAAACGAATTTCTCTGCTCAAACCTTTGTAATACTCTCCAGTCATCGCTACGTGCAAATGTGTCTTCCAAGAAAAATATCTGTGTTGCTTGATTTGCCAAAATAAAAGGCTCGTTGGTCTGGTACGCCGCCTTGACATTGATGGATTTGAAATAATCATCAGCTCTGGGTTTTGCGATCCTGGAAAACAGGTTATACCAAGGATAGCACAACAGAACCACACACCGATGATCCTCGAGACTGGAGATATACTGTGACTGAACAATGTCTGTTATGTTAGCATAAATTTTAGTTGTCTCTTTGTCATATGTATCCGTGCTCATGATGGCACTGTTTTGTGTCTTCCTGCCTTCGTCTCGTGCAAGGGTGTTGTAGCGCACATCTCCAACAACGCAAGATTCATAATGTCTTACCCGAGTATCAGGACCCATTGCTAGTGAGTAAAGGGCATCATCAACTGCCTACCCATCCTCCCGCATCTTCTTAACCTATGGTTAGAAAATAGACAAGCTGATCATCTTATGTACTCAATATATTAAAAAAACTGACAGTGCACTTCAAAAGCTTACATGGTTCTTGAACCATTTCGCAAATCCTGCCATAACCAGTTTGTCAATGTTTCTTGGATTTTGTGGCAGTAACTCCTCTTTGTAGATGCTGCACAACATAGTGATCGCGTCAAACATCTAAATATATAAGAATGTGCTGCAAGTTTGGTAGATTATGATGTATAAACTGCAGTACTGCACTTACTTGATATAAGGTAGTATCTCAGGACAGTTATTCAACACATACCAAACCATTTTGTCCAAATCTTTAGGTTTGTCCTCTTGTCGACTCTTCCCTGTAACTCGAACAGAATAATCGAAAACATTGAGCCCGGGATTGTCTTCACCCACCTCGTTGCTAAGCTGATTAGCTGTTTCAATGTATTTTGAGCAGAATGGCAACGCTTCTGTAGCAATGTAGGCCTCTGCAATGGAACCCTCGGGTCTAGCTCTGTTCCTAACATAGCCCTTGGAAGTGCCTAGCCGCCTTTCAATAGGGTACATCCAGCCATACTGTACTGGACCTCTAAGTAGTGCCTCATCAGGTAGATGAACAGCCAAATGCACCATCACATCAAAGAAGGCTGGAGGATATATCTTCTCAAGGTCGCATAGGATAGTTGGTATCTTGTCTCTAAGACGCTCCAAAGCATCTATCCTGATATTCCTACTGCAGAGTTCCCTGAAGAATTGTCCCAACTCTGCAACTGCTCTGTATAAGTCAGGGCGGCCCAGTCCTCTAAGGATAACAGGTAAAACTCTTTGAAGTAGGACGTGGCAGTCATGAGTTTTCAACCCTTGTACCTTGTTTCCATCTGCACTGACTCTCCTTTCAGGGTTGGAAGCAAATCCATGTGGGAATCTCACACGTGACAGGACCTCGCATAATTCTTTTCTTTTTACCTTGTCCAAGACGTACACAGCTGGTGCCATATCCCGTGGTTTACCTTCATCTTGCACCTGCAAATCTTGTCTGATACCCAGGTGTGTCAAATCAATCCTAGATTTTAAGGTATCTTTCGTCTTGCCTTCAATATTAAGAAGTGTGCCGATAATGCTATCACATATATTTTTCTCAATGTGCATCACATCAAGATTATGCCGCAGATCCAAATCTTTCCAATACTCCAAGTCCCACAAAGTGGACCTGCGGGTAAACAATAATCTCTCTTCTGCCCTGCCACGCTTCCTTTTCCCACTACCATTATCAGGATGGTTTCCTGGTGTAATATGCCTGACCTTCTCTAATTCCACTTGCAACTCATCGGCGGTGAGCCTCTTTGGCGCATCACGGTTTTCATGCTTTGCATTGAACACATGTCTTCGGTATTTTCTAGGAAGCGGCTTGTCCTTGGCAAGGAAACGGCGGTGTCCAATGTAACAAATCTTGCTAAGTATTGCGTATGACAGCGGATTCCTGTCACAGCGAACATGCATTGTAACCATGTGTCGTTCGCCCTGACATAGTGCCCAAAGCCGGATAATCATGGATGCACCAAATTATAACAAAATCAGCTGGTGGGCTGCTATATAGGTCTCGAGTGAGAACACCCTTCCATAGCTGTTGAAGTTCCTCCACAAGAGGCTCCATGAACAAATCAAAATCCTTTCCAGGACTTTTTGGACCTGGGATGAGCAAGGCCATCATGTAGTTTGATTCTTTGGTGCAGACATTTGGATGCATGTTGTAAGGGATAACAAGCACTGGCCACATGCTATATGTGGCGCTCTGGTGGCCAAATGGGTTAAATCCATCTGAAGCTAAGCCAAGTCTAATGTTTCTCGGGTCAGCAGCAAACTCTTTGTGTTTATCATTGAAGCTTTTCCACTCACTACCATGAGATGGATGGCTCATTACATTCTGATCTCTGTACTCCTGGTTCCTAGAATGCCATAGTACATCCTCTCTTGTTTCAGCATCATGAAACAACCTCTGCAATCTTGGTGTAATTGGAAAATGTCTCAGAACATTATGAGGAATCCTCTTCACAGCATCGCCATCTTTCCATCTTGATGATTTACATTTTGGGCATTCACTTAAGTTGGCATAATCCTTCCAGAACAGAACACAATTATTCTTACAAACATGGACCATATCATATCCAATTCCAACTGCACGGAGGAAATTCTTCATTTTACTGTAGGTGTGTGGCAGCTCAGACGCATCTGGGAAAGATTCATGGAAAGCAGCCAACATCGCATCGAATGATTTGTTGGTCATCCGCTCAGATGTCTTCACCTGTAGAAAGGTGACCATAGCTGAGAATACTGACAGCTTATTTCCTGGGGTGACAGCAATGTTGCATTGTTCCAACATGCGGGCCCACCATTTTTCTTCTGCAGGTGAAAGTTCATGGAATGCACGAGCATTTCGTAGCATTATTTCAATGTTGGTCAAACTCACTGGCTCCGTCACCACCACCACCTCCTCCTCTTCCACCTGAGCATCAGGCAGATCAAGATGGTGATCTGCTGCTTCCACGTAGTCAATAACATTGACGTTCACAGCTTCACCATGATGAACCCACCTAGTATATGTGACCGACATCCCATACAAGTGTAGATGATTTTGCACAGTTGACTGGGGTCTTGTAACTGAATTTATACAACTGCTACACGGGCAGAGCACATCTGATTTCGGACCACCGTACTCAGCTCTGATAAAGTTCATGAAGTTTTCAACCCCCTTGACATATGCAGCGGAGAATCTTCGAGCAGAAGTTATCCAAGTTCTGTCCATCTGTTAGACATACAAATTAGTTCTTCTACTAGATATTACAGGAAAAACATATATGCTTTTTTTTGAAGTCTAGAAAAAAATACCTAGGTCAATGTCTAAAGCTATGGCAAGATATTTGGACGAGCAGATCTAAGTAACGAAATATATGTAAAACTAATTTAGCAAACAGATTTGAGTGCTAAATTATGGCAGGCTATTTCAGTAGTCAATGAGGCCGATCACACAGCCATCGAACTATCGAAGGCCATCGCAGCAACAAAGATCGAGTATAAAATGGTGTAGAGCTATTTCACCTAACAGATTGGCTACTAGACCACGGCAATCTACGTCACAATAAATATATGGCAGGATATTTTAGCAACTAATCGGCCTTAGCATGCCATCTTAGCTAAGCAGATTGAGTGCAGAACAGGGCAAGGAAGCTTCTTAAGCAGAGCATATTGACAGTAAACTACTTCAGCAAATAGTGAGATTAACAGTGTCTATCAGCTAACATTCAGCGCTACACCGACATGAATGGGGCCTCAGTCTAGAATGCGCGTACCATGGGAGAAGCTGACCGCCATGCGTCTCCACACGAAAGTCGCCAGCGGTGGCGGCGCTGACCGCCGTGCGCCTCCACAAGAACGTAGCCAGAGGTGGCGGCGCGGCTAGAGGACGGCAGTCTACGAGAGCGTACTGTGGGAGCGAGAGGATCGCCGAACCGCGGCGCCGACGTATCGGCGTGGCGGGGACGGCGGCTTTGACAGAGCGAATGGAGTGGAGGGGGATAGGGGGTGAGGGGGGTTTGGGGAATATTATTGGCTAGTTGGCCGAAGGGCGGTTGAATTAGATTTGGGGGGAATATTTGGGTGTGTGTGTGTGGGGGGGGGATTTTCCAAGTGCAGTCCCACGTGTCAGTGAAGAGGCAAGCCGAAGCGCGTTCCGTTTGCGTGAGTCGTGTGCAGGACCGAACGTGTGTGGGGTGCAATGCGACCGCGACAGGAGTGCTGTGAGTGTACCACATTTTTTCCTTTTAAACTAGGTGCTCCGCCCCCACAAAAAAAAATATGTTGCTTCGCGCGATCCATTGATACTACTACTAGTAATCCGGTAATCCTGACTAAAACGGCGCGGCCGGGTCTTTTCCCGCGCAATATGCTGGGAGGTTGGCTTAGTTGGGTTTTTTAGGACGAGTAATGCTACACCTACGTAATCCCAGTTACGTAATTAATGTAATGTGAAACATGTGAGCTGTTGATTGTAGATTGGGGGAGGGAGGGGCCCACCAGCATGAAAATCAGGGGAGGAGAGAGAGGCAATTTACGTTAACCCTTTCGTAGGTTCCCGTAGATGTAGAAAGATGTGTCCGATCCTGCAATATAGGCCGTCCGATCTATATCTAACGGATAGGAAGGAAACTATGACAATTTACCCGCACTCCTCTCCACATTTGCAGATAAGGCTTTCCCTTGTTCAACCTTTTCTCCCACAAGATCTTGATCTTCCGTGCAACGCACGGGCATCTTGCTAGTACTCCTACAATATGTATATTATTGTGAAAGTTCATATACACCGGCAGATTTTCATTACATTTCGAACTTTTATAGGATAAAAAAATAAAAGAAACCCGACCCTAAACCTATTCTACGGCGGCGACCAACGTCCTCCATCTGTGATCTCCATGTACGGGGGCGGGGTTCAAGACCCGTGAAGTGAAGCTGCGGTCTCCGGCGAGGAAAAGTAGAACACGGGAGACAGACCGGCCAGTTGGCACACCATGCCCTGCCGCCTCCCATTCCCTACTCATCCTCGGAGGAGTCCCCGACCTCGGCGGTGCCGGACGTTGGACAGCGGCAAGTAGGACGCATGGCTGACGGTGCTCCCGTCGTCAGCCGCCAGCGTGGCCACCGCTTGTGCGGCGACTTCAGCAAGGGCGGCGACCTCGAGCTCCATCCCCGAAGACAAGCTCTCCCGTAGAGCGTTCGCGCTTGCGGTCATGGCGGATGTGGTTCCAGGTAGGAGGACGGTGCGCTATGGTGTGGAGGTTAGCTGGGCGTTGCCGCTTTAAGTAGCGCATTCCGGTGAGGCCAAGCGTCCGCGTGCGTCATTAAGTCGCCGGAGTTGTTCCTCGGGCACCGAGCCTCTTAATGACGGCATACGAACGGACGGCATGAATGTGGGCAGCTGGCGCCGGCTGGGAACGCACCACGCAACGTCCTGAGGGACGAGGGTTTTGGTGTGCCAGGGTAGTCAGCTGCGGTCGTGGCAACGTTGGAGATGCCCTTTGCTCACATGCGATCCCCACATGTCATTGAAAAAGCAAGACGACCCGACATGGTCTCAGGTCCAGAGGATGCAGTTGGCCGCACTACACCACTCCGCGGACACGTCGCGGCGCCCCGTGCATCCTCGACGAGCCGGGTGTTGGGGTGTGTTTGGATTGTGGCCAAAGTGCACCTTGCCAAAATTTTGGTCATGACCAAAACATTGGTCTTTGTTTGGATAATTGCCATTTTTTGGCATGCCAATGAACTCTAGCCAACTCTAGTTCATTTTTCTTGCCAATGTCGGCCAAATCATGGGCAACCAATACCTCAACCAAAATTTTGGCTACCCAATGCTTTGATGGGGCAATCTTGGGCACAAACCAAACATACTGTTGGTCGTGCCACAGCACTAACGCCACCCTCAGCAAACTAGAACCGACCATGTCTAGCGACGATATGAGCGTGTCGCTCACCGCGGTCGCCGTGTCCAGAGGCGGTGCTGGAGCTGCACCCCGTTGTTGGCCCCAACGCCCCACATGAATGGTTGTCGATGGCGAGGAGGTCGTGGGCCAGCTCCTCCATTGGACTAGTCTGTGCTACGTCATCCCGACGAGTGTGCCCCACATGTCTGTTTCCCTGTTTTCCTGACCATATTCGAGCGTCAGTGCTCCGCGTTGCGCATTAGGCCTTTCACTATGTAGGCCAAGCGAGACAACTTATTGTTTATTTGAGCCGTTCAAGTATAATTATGTGGCGTTTGCTTATTTCTCATTCCTCTCCAACCCTCTTCTCCATCGATCATGTCGCCCTCCCGTCGAGTCCATCCTCCCGCATGCCTCATTTGAACATTCCTCCGAGTATCATTTGCATGCGCCCACCCTAGTCGTCTTCCAATAGATCTCCGGACCCCGAGATGAAATCGAGAGGGAACGAGTGGGGGCACGTGATACCTAAGGCGGATTCAAAATTTTGAACCGGTGATCATAGCATCCGCAAATCATATATAAAGGGTATTCAATGTTCGTTTCGTTTTTGAACGTACAATATACTCCCTCCTATCCTTTCTACTCCCTCCTTCCATCTATATTGGGCCTAATGCATTTTTCAAGACCGCCTTTGACTATTGACAAGATTAATAGTACATGACATGTATAATGCGAAAATTATATCATTGGAAGCTTCTTTCACATACGAATTTGATGGTATGCTTTATTTAAGTTGCATGTCATATATTATTGCTCTACCTTTTGGTCAAAGTTAGCCTCGAAAACGCATTAGGCCCTATACAGATGGAAGGAGGGAGTAGTTTACATATAAGTTTTATGTGTAGTCAAAGTATATCTACTTTGATAAAAAAAGGTATCAACATTCAACAACGCCCAACCAATATTGTTAGATTCGTACGTACTCCTAGATTTGTACTCGAGATGGTTTCCAATTTGACTATTGACAAGATTAATAGTACATGAGATGTATAATGTGAAAATTATATCATTCGAAAATCCTTTCACATATGAATTTGACCGTATGCTTTGTGTAAGTTGCATGTCATATATTATTACTCTAACATTTGGTCAAAGTTAGCCTTGAAAAACGCATTAGACCCTGTATGCTTTGTGTAAGTTGCATGTCATATATTATTACTCTATCATTTGTGTAAGTTGCATGTCATATATTATTACTCTAACATTTGTTCAAAGTAGTATAGTGGAAGTGGATCCTCTGACGTAGGTATCCCTTCCTTACCCTCCCTTTCGGTCACTTACTGGTGGACCCCATGCTTGCTAGGCCCCGCATGTCAGTTACTCAATGGGTTCGGCCACGTCAGGGGATCCTCATCTGTAGTAATACTCCCTCTGTTTTTATTTACTCCGCATAAAACGGAGGGAGTGGTGGTATAATAAATGACGCGGGTGGGGGAGGGGGAGGGACGTCAGTTTGCTCTCAACTGCGGTCCCACAAGCGAGCGAAAACGCAAGACGAAGCGTGTTCCATTTGGTGGGCGACGTGGAGGGTCCAGCGTGCCGGGCTGCAACGCGAACGCGACAAGAGCGATGTACAGTCAAAACCGATTGACCGGTCGTCACCGGAACCACTATTCACACCAGAACCTTCGCTGCTCGGTATATGCCAGCCACTGCCCTAAAACCACACAAAATCTCCAGCTCATTCCCCCACCTTTCGATCCCATAGCCCGCATCAAGCGTCCCCTAGTTTTCCGGAAAGCCATGGTGTGCCGCAAGATCACTTACTACAAGATGCTGATGCTGGAGCGCCGCGCAGAAATCACGGTGGCGGTCGGCGCCACAGACCTCCGTTCCCAAGCTCGCTTTGCGGCGGTCCAATCCCCGAGTTCTCTGGAGCCAAGCTACGAGGAGGAGGAAGTTGATCCAATGTTCATGGCGGAGGTCGCCGCGCAGAAGGCCCCCGATGGGTATGAGACGATGGACGTCGACTTCGTGCCGGCGTTCGAGTCCCGCATGGTGCAGGCGGACCAGCGGTTCAACATGGTGATACTAAAGGAGGACCGGGAGGCAGAGGCTCAACTCAACGCAGAGCGTGCGCGTGCCGCTGCTATCGAGGCTCTCCTGCAGGCGGAACCGGATGTCGTGGATGTGAACCGGGTGGCGGAGGCTCAACTTGAGGCGGAGCGCGCGGATGCCGCTGCCATCAAGGCCCTCCTGCAGGCGGAACCGGACGTCCTGGACTAGAACCGGGCGGCAGAGGCTCGACTCGACGCAGAGCGCGCTGATGCCGCTCTCATCGACGCCCTCCTGCAGGCGGAACCGGACGTCCTGGACTTGAACCGGGCGGCGGAGGCTCGACTCGACGCAGAGCGCGCGGATGTCGCTACCATCGAGGCCCTCCTGCAGGCGGAACTGGACGTCCTCGACTTGAACCGGGCTGTGCTCTCGTCCGTGCAGAGTGCCCGCATGCTCCGCTTGAACGAGTAGCTGGAGGCCGAGGACAACGACGGTGCAGAGACACACGTTGGCAGAGACGGCTGGTTCAGGCCGGCAGCCAAAGACGACGAGGCCGTCTCTTTCCGCGAGCAGTGATAGTTTTTCTTTATGTTGTTGTTTCCATGGATCTTTTGCTGTGTAAAAACATATATTTGTTATGCAAGTCGCCTGACTTGGGTCAGTCTACCATTTCAGGCGGTTGGATGAATATCCTACGTCTCCTAACCCTTCTTTCCTTCTTCCTCACCTCTTCTTCTTCCCCAACAGACCACCGCACGGGTCGTACGGATACTCCCCAACATGCGATTGGATAAACATACTCTATGAACGAAAATTATGTGTCAGCGATAGGATGGCTGAGTTTGGTGTGTTCACATGCGACAGCACGTGTCAGTGAGGGTGCGTTCCCTTGGTTGGGTTTGCGGCGTGCAGGAGCGATTGTGTGAGGGTGCGGTGCTACCGCGGCGTGCAGGAGCGACCGTGTGAGGGTGCGGTGCGACCGCGATAGCCGTGCGCAAGTGTACCTCCTTCTCATTTTGAAAACTTTAGGCAAGCTTGGCAAAAATGTGTGGCAAAGTTTGGCAATGCAAGGCCTAGACCCAAACAGGATAAGTACGTACTCCCACCGTTTCTTTTTAGTACGTACTAGGAGTACTAGTGTTAAAAAAGAAAGGCTGGGTTTTCCTTCGCGGGATTTAATCGATACAAATCCTCATTTCACGTGTCAATTAATGCGTATTTTCTTCTCCAAAGACCAAAGAGCTAACCATCTCACTCCTCATCGCTTGATTAATGCAGCGCCATGCAAACCAACCTTCTCACTTCCGCATGCATGCAGGGGATATTAATGTCCTTGGTTGCTAACCCCATCAATTTTGCCTCGATTAGTGTTAGTGGCCCTTTCCAAATTGTAATTTTGATATACTGGCCTTGTGTACAAAAAAATGGAGGTAGTAACTATATTTGACTTCCTTCCCCATTGCGGTGACGTCGACAATATTTTTTTTTGTGCTGGTTTGGCGAAGTGCGTTCGATGGAGAACACCATTTGCATCCAAGAAGTCCTTTACTAGTACTACTAGGAGTAACTAATGTGGTGAGATGGCTTCTCGAAGAATACGATGGAGAAGCGGAGTCAGCGAAGAGTGAAATGATGGTTGCTTCGTCCGTGCTTTTGTGATTTGATGCCTCACTGCTTTGTGATTTGTGATAGAAGGGACAGGGGAGTAGACTCTGTGCTCTATACTGTAGTACTACATGCGTCCAAGCATGGGAGAAAGAGGAGAGACGTTTCATTTTTCTATTCCTTCAATCAATCAATCACGGAGCTTCGGTTCCATCTTTTTCGCTTTGGCAACACCGTCCACAATGGTTCCCACGATGCCAAAAGCTATTTTCACATTTGGCTACACATTGTGGATGCCCTTAACCGTACCACTTGGTTTTGCTCCCGTGTTCTATCTATAAAAATCTCAATTATATTGATCTAAAAAATTATAGAATCGAGATTAGTAAAAAGGAGGTGATTTTGCCGTGCGGATGGCGGGGGAGGTTTGTTATTTGAGGAATGCTACATCCACGTAATGGTTTACATAAAGTTACGAACTGATGTGATGTGGTACTATTTGATTGGATTAAAGGAGAGGATTAGGCCCACCCCACCTGAAAATCAGGGGGGCATATATAGATTAGATGGAAAGTATACGTAGCAGCTACGTAGCCCTTTGTAAGTCTAGGATTAGGCTTCTTATTTTCGGAGGACGTTGTCCTGGCGGTTTGCTAACATGCGGTCCCACGTGTCAGTGCTTTACCAAGCCGATCCGCGTCCCACATGAGGCAGAACAACTGCAGAAGCAACACGTGGTTAAGTTGAAGAAGATGGGGGAGAAGCGGATTCAGCAACGAGTGAAATGATGGTTGCTTCGTCCCTCCAACTTAACTGCGGGAAAGGTGCAGCTTTGTGATTTGACGCCTCATTGCACATTACTACGCCGGCGCCATGACTGGGGTGCTTCACCCTGGCTGCTCTGCACTGTATTCCGGTATGGCACGTGGACCCGGTAGCTTGATGTCCCACATGTCGGTGAAAGGGACTAGAAGATTTATGAAAGCGAGCGCTCCACTCTTACGACGGAGGAGTAGACGACACGACGGTCCAGTAAACTGTCACTTGTACTGTATAGTACTAGTATAGTTTTGCTGTTTCACACGATCCATCGATACAAATCCGATTAAACAGGAAAGGGCGGGATTTTTCCCGCGCGGTAGATGATACTGGCCATACATTTCAAAGGCAATTTTAATGTATGCAAACTGAATAATTATAAGTAACAATATGATATCTAGTAAAACTAAAAACACATATGATTTATTGTGTTAGAGTGTAGTAGTAGTGCTGTATTGCATAGTTGTTAGATGTAACATGCGAGAACGTGTAGAGATGTAGTTTTGGAGGGCATACAGAGAGAAAAGCGTAATACGGTCACCAAACTTCAGAATAAGCTGATTAAAGTCACTATATACGTTTTGCGGTGATTATACGGTCACTTGCTCACAGCTCAGCATCAGATTGCACTCTATTGACCGGCCAAATAGTCTGCGTGGCGCCACGTTGACTAGTTAAATTGACCACGTTCGTTGTGGTCCCACCTGTCAGTTCGCATAGGCAAAAGGTCAGATAAACACAAATTTACGCAGGCGTGACAAGGCTCCAACCCGTGCGCGGGAATCACCTGGTTGTGTATGTGTCTGTCAGGGCCTGATGTGTGCGCATGCACGTGTAGGTTGAGCACTTGAGCGTGAGAGTGTGTGTTGGTCGTGTGGTGTACTGGTGTGTGCATGAGTGCGTGCGTGTGTGCGTGTGAGTGTTGCGTGCGTGCGTGTGAGTGTCGCATGCGTGCGTGGCTGCGTGTGTACGTGTGAGTGTTGCGTGCGTGCGTGGGTGCATGTGTTTGTGTGAGTGTTGCGTCGATGAAGTTTGTGTGCATGCGTGCGTGTGTGTATAATCACCACACCAGCTCCTGTGTGTTAAAACAGACGGCTCAGCATACCAATACAAGGCCACCTTGTCCGCTGTGCCCGCGGTCATGACTTCGAACCACCGTCCAAATATATTTTTGTTGTTTGTTTTCATTCTTATTAGCAAGATGCCCGTGCGTTGCACGTAACATCAAGATGCATTTGTATGATTTGTTTATCTTGTGAGAGAAAAGGATGAACGAGGGAAGGCCTTATTTGCAAATGTAGAGAGGTGTGTGGGTACCTTTTTGCAAAATTGCCATAGTTTCTTTCCTATCCGTCAGATATAAATCGGACGGCCTATATTGCAGGATGGCAGGCACACCATCATCACCAACTCTGTTTTTTGTAAGAGTGTATTTTATGTATTTTATAAGAGTGTAGATGTAGAGTAGATACAAGTCGACAGGTGGGCACGATGGTAGTGAGATAATGTGATGCAACACTAGAGGTGCCACATGGAGCGTTTAACTGGTCAACTAGTCATGTCATGAGCAAATACAGAGTTGTACGGTGAGCCCGTGACTGCATAATAACCACTAAACATAAATGGTGACCATAATGAGTGGATTCTGAAGTCCAATGTACGTATCGTGCTTTCGCTTCAAATACAATGATCGTCATTGCATATATCGCGAGAGAAAGATGAAACATGCCTGAATTTTCTGGGGGCTTACTTTAGAGGACCTGGAGATAGTTTTGTATGCATACGTGAAAGGGCGTACAGGGGGGGTATGCGATGGAGAGAGAGAGATGCTCTTCGTTTCTCTTTATTATGACTAACTTTGTATATAGTATAAAAATATACAAATTCACAGTGCGGAATAAATATCATTGTGGGCACCATGCAATGCAAATTAGCGTTCGTACTCCTCCATATAACTTTGTAATGTTGTATATATGTAGAAACTCTAAAATATTTTTTTGGCCACACTTTATTCAAAAGGAATGTTGTATGCGAAATAAACATGAAGAGAGGGCTTTTTAGATCAATGGGGTACGTGATGTAACCTGTGTGAATGTGTAGTTGATGCATTTGGCGGGGCCTAGAGAGGTATGTGTGTGTATTACGTATTCGAGAGAGGCATGGATAGAGGGGCCGACGGGGGGCGTGGGAGAGATAGCACGAGAAATGAGAGTGGTCTAGAGAGAGAGAGACAAAGATGACGTCACGACAAGAGATTCCATTCCGTTGAGTGTGTATATGCAAGGGGGGAGGGAATAGAGGCACCAGGAGAAATTTTCTATGTGTGTGGTGTTTGTGTTGGTATTTGTGGGTGTGAGAAGATAATGAGACGTGGGGGCAGAGGGTGTGTCACCGCGTGAGGTCCGGTGGGTCGAGGTGAGGCCCTTCGTTCTGTTCCGTCCTGCGCCACATTGGTTGGCCCGTGACGCATTTAGGAAGACCCATGGATGACTAGTCGTACAAGACAAAGATAGCAGAATTGTGAAGGACTCTGTGTCCACTGACAAAGCCGGCTAGGATTTGTAACCCTAGGTTCTCTGACTAAGGTAACCCCTTTATCTCTGATATTACTATTCATCCAACCTAACTTTAAGGGGCATCCTATAGAACGCTCTGCTAGAATCATACTCGTTGATTAGGAAGAGAGGTGTGAGACAATGCGTGAGAGACAAGCGTAAAGATAATGTGCGTACATGAGACACGTAGGCAGGCCCATGTATATAGAAAGGGTCGATGAGGATTGTGCGTGTGTATGTTTGCGAGAGGAAGAGTGCTTGTGATAAAGGTTAGTGAAAACAGTTGTAAATGGTTACGAGAGAGAGGGAGGGTTATATCTAGAGCATGTGTGCGAGAAAGACACCTCGGGAGAGAGTGTGTGAGCATGTGTGAGAGACCACCGATGGAGAGTGAAACTACACGTAAAAGACTGCTCTACACATTGATTAAAGATATAAATTGTATCCAAATATTAGGATGGGATCATGATATTTGCAATTGGCGTAAGGAGCGGTCATTGATCCATCAGACATCTAGATTCTATCGAATTTGAGCATGTCTATGTTATTATTCGACACAATTGATCCACATAGTTAGTATTTTGAACTCCAGACAATGCATCACTTTAGCAATCGAATATAAACGTGAGTATAGTTCATGTTGTGTGTGTAAAGCACATTATACATACGAAAGTTACACAATGGACATTATAAATAGCTACTACCTATGAACTAGCATACATTTGAATTCAATTTAAGGTGGTTTAAAAAAATCAAATTCAACATGAAGTCCATTCAATTATTTGAATTTGATATCATGGCATTTGTAAACCATACCCAAATTATGGGGGCACCAATCTTTGCTCTGATTTTGTACATAATAGCATATGTAGTCGTGTACAAAATAGATTCAAATTTAGCTCCTCCATTCCAAAATAATCGTAGTTATAGGATTTTTAAGTGTCAAAATTTCAAAAAGAAGCGGATAATTTAATGAGGTTTTCAAACATACAAGGGCAAATATAACGTTGTATATTTAGGTCAATCCTCATAGTTCAAGAGTACTCTAAACGTGAATGCTTGTGTTTCAAAATTTCGAACGAAGCGCCAAAAGAGCCTCTACTCGCCCGAAACCGCGTGAGACCAATGTTTGGTAGTACAAGGAAATTACTTTTCTAATAACTCCGACCCGTGAAACCTACCGGCCCGACGTCCAAAGGTCTAAACCGGGGTAGGTTTGTAGCTTCATCTAGACGCCACACAACCGCATCCGAAAAACATTCATACACAATGGCGCCTAAGCACACATGCGCGCGGCCGAAATCGCTCCCGCCCACTATTTGGGACACCTGGGATTACCATCCTACCCCCGACCCGCAGTAGGTCCCAAATTTAAGAGGGGGGCAAAGTTTGTACTTTCCCCAAATTTCAAACAAGCGCGTCTCATCTTCTGTTCAAAAAAGCCAAAAACAAGCGCATCCCAGACTGAAACATGCTTCCCCCACCCGTCTGATTCCCCTTTCGTACTCCGTGGGCGCCAAAACTACCTCTCCACCAGCCGCGAAACCCCGGCGTCCTCCGTCCGCCACCCCATCCCACCCATCAACCGCCGCCCTCCTCCATCACGCCGGAGCCGATACCCCGACGTCGTCGTCCACCGCAACCTCAGCCACAACGCCCTCCACGGCTAGTAGTTGAAGCCGAGGCCGAGCCGTCCGTACCCAAGCCATTTCAACCACGCCGTCCCGTGCCTCACTGCTGCCGCTCCAACTTCGCCACCCTCCAGCGCACCGGAGCTGTTCCTGCTACGCCGTCCTTCGCCGCCTCGGATCTACTTCCCCTCTGCCGACATACGACCATGGCAACACAGTCAACAATTTGGCCATGGGTTCGTCCAAGCATGCACCCTCCAGAACATCGGTTTCCCTGGTAAATATAAGAAGATCGGCATGACATGTGGGGGTGACCACACCGGCAATCGAAAAAGGTACTCCTCTTCCCTTATTCGTGCAAATCTTACGTCTCTACTTGCACGGTATTCATCCCATAGAAGACACTAGTTGACCGCTTCTTCTTGATACTAGATGTTCCTAGTAACTCGCGATGCACAAGGTTTCTCCTCATATACTATTTCACCTTAGCTAGAGGTCCGTCGCCCCCCTGAATTTCAATTTCTGGCCACTTGATTCCCAATTAACAGAAGCATTCCCCGGTGTAACAGGCGCTAGTACGCCTATTACGCCGGGAAGCAGCGCCTTGGTGTTTATCATAGGGGCGTGTGCGGCCTAGAGCTACTGGCGCCCGATCTGGAGGTCGGCCGGGATTAAAGGGATGGCCTGGGGGCGCTGCCAAGCATGGCGGTGGTGTGAGGTCGATGGGAGGGCGGGGCGGCGGAGGCAGGGGTCTAGGCCGATGGTCGCTGGCGGTTCGAGAAAGATCGTCAACAGTGACTGGCGGGAGGTAGACGAAGGCCATCTGCCCGTTCCTTATAGATCAGACGGTTCATTAAAAAAATCGACTGACCTATTTATTTTTAGTCGACTGTTATCTTAGATATGACCACATGTGGTGGTGTGCTGGAGGAGTACCTGCATTTCCTGTGCTCATATATTACAGAATCATACGGAGTTGAATTTAATTTTGTTTGCCATGCAATGTTGTAGAGCTATCATATGTCTCCTGTCATTTATTTTTTCAGCCACCTGCTATCTGCTACTTTTACAGTGCACTAGTTCTGCACACACTTCACCCTTACTCTCACTGTTGTGTTTTTATGCAAGGGTATTTCAGACTCTGCTGCCATGAGAGAAGCCAAAAAGAAAAGATATAAGTCGCTCCAGCTTGTTGTGCGGCTAGGCAAGACACGTTTCAACGCTTTAATGGGTGAAGTGTTAGCAGATGGAGACGGCGAACGTAGCTCTGGAGTTGATGACCTCGCTCACAATGAACCAACATCCCAGGTGCTTGCTTTAACTTCGCGGTGTCATATGTGGTTGCATGTTCCATATGGTGTCTAGCTTGTATTCGAAAGGCCAAAGTCGATAAGATAAGGAAAGATATTTTTTTTACATGAACCACCATCCCGTGAGCACCAGAAGACAAATAGCTAGTCAGGGCACTGGCCGAGCCAGTGACAAGCCCAGCAAAGATAGGCATCACCTAGAAGCCAACTAAAAAGCTGCGATGGTGGCGAAGCAGCCCGCCTCCCACCAGGCTCTCAGGTCCTAGATGATCATGCTCACCACTCCAGCCGGATGTCTAGCTTGTATTGCTTCCAATTTGGTTAAATTGCATCTGCTTAGCTTACACATTATACCTTTGAATATGACATGCCTTTCTGTTTTTGGTACATACTAGTACATCTGTGTATTAACCATGTTCTTACATCAAACTAATGTTCTTGTGTATCCCTCATCAATCACTTATGATGAGGCAGGCGAGCAAGGGGACTACTCCCGACATGATTCTCAAGAAACAGAAATGCTACATGAAGATAGTGAACGTAGCTCTGTAGTTGATTACAGCATGTCCCCTACACTAGCATCGCAGGTGCTTGCTCTAACTTGGCAGCGTGATATGTGGTTGCATGTTGCATATGGTGTCTAGATTGTAATTCTTCCAATCTGGTTAAACTGCATGTGCTAGTCTGCTTAGCTTATACATTATACCTGTTAATGTGACATGCCTTCCTGTATTTAGTACATAGTACATCTGTCTAGTAAGCATGTCCTTACATAAAACTATTGTTTTTTTTGTATACCGCATCAATCAACATGACGAGACACCTTTAGTATATGCAGTGCGATATTAGTTGCATCTTTCATATGATTTATAGCATGCGCTGCTTCTAATTTGTTGAAATTCCATTTATGATGGGACGCTTTTAACTTGGCAGAGTCATATTGGTTGCATCTTTCATGTGGTGTCTAGCTTGCATTGCTTCTTATTTGCTAGAATGGTTTCTGCTTAGTTTACACAAACAGTTGTGAACATGCCATGTCGTCCTATTTTTCGCTCATATTCCATCCTGGTATCATGTGTTTGCCTTACATCAAAGTAGTGATTGTCAGTATCATGCATGAATGAGTTCTAAAGAGACAATTTTATTGCTTTTTCTTGTCGGTTTTACTTGACAATTCAAAATCAATAAAGCGGAAGGAAGTTAGCAAGGCAGCGGATAAAGGTGCTCCTTCCGAACGGAGGGCCTCTACAGTTTCTACTCCTCCACACCCCCAAGATGATTTCCAAGACAACACATGCATAGACACTCAACAAAGCTATGTTTATGATGAGCACGTCTCCCCTAGTGCAGCATCACTGGTGCTCCCTCTAACTTGGCACTGTTATATGTGGTTGCATGTTATGTGTGATGTCTAGCTTGTATTGCTTCTAATTTTGTTGAATTCCATCTGCTTACTTTACACATTATACTTGAGTAAGACACGTGTTCCTGTTTCTAGAACATACAATATCTGTCTATCACACCATGTTCTTACATCATATTACTACTGTTGTGTAACCTGCAACAATCACTTATCATAAGACACGTTTGACTTCGGAGTGTGATATAGGTTACATCTCACATTCTTTTCTAGCTTGTACTACTAATTTGTTGAAATGGCACTTATGATGAGACAGTTTTAACTTGGTAGAGTGATATTCGTTGCATCTTTCATATGGTGTCTAGCTTTCATTGCTTCTAATTTGTTGAAATGCCTCCTCCTTAGTTTACACATCATAAGCTGTGAATATGCAATGATGTGAATATGCAATGGCACTAATGACGAGAGACCTCTAACATGGTAGTGTGATGTTGTTTGCATCTTGCATATGATTTATTTCTTGTACTGCTTCACATTTGTTTAAATGCCATTTATGATGAGACACTGTTAACTTGGCAGAGCGATATTTGTAGCATCTTTCATATGGTGTCTACCTTCCATTGCATTGCTTCTAATTTGGTGAAATGTCTTCTTAGTTTACACATCATAGTTCTGGTTATCTCTTCCGTCCTATTTTTCATACATATTACATCCTCCTATCATGTGGTTGTCTAACATCAAAGTTCAGTTCGTCTGCATCACGCATCAATTTGTTATGAAGAACTAAATTGTTATTTGTTTTTCTTGTCGGCTTGACTTAACATGGCACAGAGAAAGAGGAAGAAACACAGAATGGCAGGGAATGAGAAGTGGATGAATCCTGCAGATTCTGCTGGTACTGATGGTGCAATAGAAGGTCAAAGTCCAGCAGAAAATTCTACAAACACGGCATCCCATGCTACACGAGTTGCAAAAAAAGACAAATAGAAACAAATAGCTGTCACCAAACAAGCAGAGACAACCCTAGTTCTTGCAACACCTACCACAGTACTACCAGTTGCACGACGTACTCGTGCGTCAACTGAGCTAGCAGCACGTTCCCAAGCTCCCTTGCCACCTGACACTACTTCCCAAGCACTCTTGACACAAGACGAGTTGGCAATATCAGATGAACCTTGTGAGCTTCAACAGCAAGAAGGTAGTTGCTGGAGTCAAGTTACAGTTGCATGCTTCTTTATATGTAGTCTCACAGTTTGATGTACACTAACACTTCCTATGTTTGTTGTTGGACTAGCACCTAGGCGCAAGAGGAAACAAACATTAGGGATAATGCTCGACAGATTAACTAAATCTAGAGGAGGAAGAATGGAGATCCGTTTTGAGGCAGGTTTAAAAAGGCCACGTGATGCTACAGAGTCAGCCAAGTTAGTACCAGAGGCAGCGGTTGCTGTTAGGTGTCATGTACGTATCCTCCCAACATGGATTCAGTACAGGAATGACAAAGAAGAAACCCAGTTCAACACCTTCCTCGACCATTTATCTGTAAGTATGGTTATGTATGGAAACTAGTAATATTGTCTTGCTCTGTCCAATACTTTCTAGGTTGCTGATAATGAGACTCCCATAATTTTCAACAGATGAGGTTCAAGTTGGATAGCCAAGATGATGCAATTAGGCAAGCTTGCACCCATGTTTTCAAGTCTGCTCTGCGACAGTATCAGTATAACTTGAGGAAAACTCACTTTGAAGGCAAGGCTAACAGTGAACTTTCCCAAACATCTCCAGTGGAAAATATATCTGATGAAGACTGGAGAGGCCTCGTTGAACACTGGTCCGATCTGAAGTATCAGGTACATTATATATATGTCATCAGATCACATGTTGAAGTCCTATTTATGCATGTGCCATACAAATCTATCTTCTTGTAGGTGAACTGTTCAAAGAACAAGGCCAACCATACGAAAGTGAAATTCCAACAGACGACAGGATCTCGTAGCTATATTGCACACTGCACGGCTCTTGTAATTAGCTGCTGTTTCTCTCTTTTCACTGTACCATATTATCAGATCTATATTGACTTGTTCGAAATGCAGAGGAAAGCCCGCAAGGACCAAAAAGTACCTGAACCAACTGCTGTGGAAATCTTCAAGGACTGTCGCACCAGCAAGAAGAAGGGCATGACTACACCAGTCAAAGCCGCTGTTGTAAGTCCTTAATCCTCATGCCTTTTAACTACTACTTACTCTGACTTGTGCCTTGAACTGCATGGTTTGCAGCCAATGTCTATTACTCTTTTCAATTTTATACACAATTGTCTTAGTGTATCATTGCACCTTACAAGGTTTAAAAGAGAGGAGTGATGTTCCTTTCATCTTGACCCGTAATCTAGTTCCGTGCTGGACTTGCCCACACAACGTTACAATTGCCTGTTTGTCTGTTCTCAGTTGTTTTGTGATATGAATGACATCATACTATGCTTACCGTATTATAAACTTCGTCTCTTCATCCTTAGCCCTCAATACAATGTGAAGAAATAGACCATACATTAGCGATGATACATGGTCATATGTTTGGAACCTGGTTTTATTATGTACTTTGCAATAAAATACAACTAATATTTTACATGGGTTCACCAGAATAAGTTCTGTATATAGACCAAAGCTATTTTGTTTGGTTTCGCTGCCTCCTTAATATCTTCTGTTCTGGTACTACTAATGTGAAACCTCAACTTTTCAGCGAGCTATGGAAAAAATGGTGGAACCGCCACCTTCTGAAGGTGGCGAGGCAACTATAACCGCAATGTCAGCTCTTGCTGCAGTGGGTAAGTACCTGTCCACTAACAGTGCCAAAAGCACATTCCTGCGTAATACTAGGTTGGTTGTTAAGGCAATATCGTCCAAACTGCCTCATGATCAAGATATGTAAGCTCAAAGCAATGTTGTATCTGCGCTCCAGACACAAGTCCATTCCCTAACAGAGACCCTTTGTGAAACAAGGAGAAACATTGCTCAATGTCGTCAAGATATGCATGGTTTTGAAACCAGACTATCAGACATTTGCTATGTTGTTCAGGAGCCTAGGGGAAATGAAGGCGAGGGTTATGGTGCTCCATCGGACAATACAGCATGAAAACGTAACAGTCAGGTCAAATGAACTAAGCTTCTGAACTTCTGGTGGTGCATTTATCTGCTAGACTGTTAAGTTTTATGCCAACCTTCCTTTTGTTATATAGTTGTAATTTGTTTTGGTGCGATACAAAATGTATTCTTAACGTGCAGCCACCGCCTGAAGAAAACAGCAAGCCATTTTTGTATAGTGTAGGGTGTTCCCTATATTTGCACTGGTGGCGATCTTTGATGCCGAGTGGATGTAATCTGTGCATTCGCCTTAATAGCCTAGCGTTAGTTTTAGCCTTATTTATTTCCTAGTCTTCTTTTTCCCTAGTTTGCTAGTGGCCGCAACTACCATGGGACATATACGGGTCGTAGGATCCATGGGTCACCTACGGGCCGTCAATAAATGGTCCTGTAATCGGTGGGCCTCGGGCCGTCGGATAAATGTGTCTACATGGGCCATAATCAGGCGTAATTGGTATCGGCCCAGTACGGTAACATGCCGTTAACAGGCCGTAGGACAGCAAAGGCTTAATTCTGTCACGGGCATAATGGGTCGTTAATGGGCCAGAATATAGGACGGGCTGGAAACAGGGCAAAGGGTTAACAGGCCAGAAAGGGCCGACTCTTGCCATGGGCTGATTTTGGCCCATTAGGGTAACACGCCAGTAACGGGTCGACTCTTGCCATGGGCCGAATTTGGCCCCTTAGTGGAACAGGCCAGTAACGGGCCGGAAGTAATCGAGGGCCGAAAAGGAGCCCAAGAACGTATGGGCCGTCAATAGGCCGAAAGCTAACACGGGCTGGAAACGGCCCATGTAAATCACGGGCCGTTAACGGGTATAAAGAAAATTACTGCTCATTATGGGCTAGACTCATCGTGGGCCTGTAATGGGCCGAAAGATACGAAGGCCTCATATGGGCCGAAAGACGTCGTGGGCCATACATGGGCCGAAAGTGAAATGGGCTGGTATTATATTCGACGGCCCACATGACGTTGTTGGGCCGATTTCATTTAGGGCCTAACGGGCCGTGAGTTAACGGGCCATAAAATGGGCTATTTGCAAAGAGACCGTTAACAGGCTTTTCATGGGCCGGCCTGTTAACTTTTGACCAAGTCAAACGGGCCGGCTTTGTAAGCTAAATGGGCCACTGTTGGGCCGTGCCACCTGTTGACATATCATAGGCGCCTAACTGACCCACTGACGAGCTGACACGTGTTTCGTCCGGCCAATAAGAATTTTACACGTGGAAATTTCCCATTGGTCGGGGCTGTTAAAGGGTTATCGGATCCAAAACCCGACTCGATAGCTTAACGGCGTTCCGTTATGGTGGATGCCACGTGTCGGTCACCCTTGACGAAAGCACTTCTGTGACGCGCGATTTATCGTCATGGAAGTGGACACTTCCGTGATGATAATTTTGGTAATGTCATGGAACACTTCTACGACAGCACAGGTATGACTATCTTGATTCTGTCATAAATTTGTCATGGATGTACATGCATGACAAAAAAAGTGACCTACTGTGACAAACACGTATCATCACGGAAGTGTATTTTTTTGTAGTGCAAGTTTCCTCTCTATGTGCTTAAAGCTTTGAAGTTATGCTTGTTTTACCCTCCTATGCTAGTTAATTATTGTTCCCACAAGTTGTTTGCTCACAAAATCCCTATGCATAGGAAGTGGGTTAGACTTAAATGTACTAGTTATATTCTTCATGATTCTCTCTTTATGTTTCAATTCTTATCTTTTATGTGAGCATCATTGAAATCATCATGCCTAGCCAGGGGCATTAAAAGATAGCGCTTGTTGGGAGGCAACCCAATTTTATTTTAGCTCCTTGCTTTTTGTTCCTGTTTATTAATAAATAATTCATCTAGCCTCTGTTTAGATGTTTTTTATGCTTTTAATTAGTGTTTGTGCCAAGTAGAACCTTTGGGAAGACTTGGGGAAAGTCTTGTTGATCATGCTTTAAAAAACAGAAACTTTAGCGCTCACGAGAACTGCTGCCATTTTTATTTGGAGAGTGATATTTAGTTAATTATTTTTGAAGATGATTAATAGATAAATTCCTCAGGTCCAGAAATTTATTTGAGAATTTTATGAGTTCTAGAAGTATACGTTTGATCCAGATTACTACAGACTGTTCTGTTTTTGGCAGATTCTGTTTTTCGTGTGTTGTTTCCTTATTTTGATGAATCTATGGCTAGTAAAATAGTTTATAAACCATAGAGAAGTTGGAATACAGTAGATTTAACACCAATATAAATAAATAATGAGTTCATTACAGTAACTTGAAGTGGTGATTTACTTTCTTATACTAACGGAGCTTACGAGTTTTCTGTTAAGTTTTGTGTTGTGAAGTTTTCAAGTTTTGGGTAAGGATTCGATGGACTATGGAATAAGGAGTGGCAAGAGCCTAAGCTTGGGGATGCCCAAGGCACCCCAAGGTAATATTCAAGGATAGACAAGAGCCTAAGCTTGGGGATGCCCCAGAAGGCATCCCCTCTTTCGTCTTTGTTCATCGGTAACTTTACTTCGAGCTATATTTTTATTCGCCACATGATATGTGTTTTGCTTGGAGCGTCATGTAATTTTCTTTAGTTTTTCTTGCTGTTTGAATAAAATACCAAGTTCTGAAATTATTAAATGTTACAGAGTCTTCACAGAGTTGCATAATTATTCGACTACTCATTGATCCTCACTTGTATCTTTCGGAGTAGTTTGTCATTTGCTCTAGTGCTTCACTTATATCTTTTAGAGCGTGGTGGTAGTTTTATTTTGAAGAAATAGATGAATTCTCATGCTTCACTTAGATTATTTTGAGAGTCTTAATAGCATGGTAATCTACTAAAATCCTAATATGCTAGGTATTCAAGAATAATAAAATTCTCTTATGAGTGTGTTGAATACTATGAGAAGTTTGATACTCGATGATTGTTTTGAGATATGAGGATGGTAATATTAGAGTCATGCTAGTTGAGTAGTTGTGAATTTGAGAAATACTTGTGTTGAAGTTTGTGATTCCCGTAGCATGCATGTATGGTGAACCGTTATGTGATGAAGTTGGAGCATAATTTATTTATTGATTGCCTTCCTTATGAGTGGCGGTCGGGGACGAGCGATGGTCTTTTCCTACCAATCTATCCCCCTAGGAGCATGCGCGTAATACTTTGCTTTGATAACTTGTAGATTTTTGCAATAAGTATATGAGTTCTTAATGACTAATGTTGAGTCCATGGATTATACGCACTCTCACCCTTCCACCTTTGCTAGCCTCTCTAATACCGCGCACCTTTCGCCTGTATCATACACCCACCATATACCTTCCTCAAAACAGCCACCATACCTACCTATTATGGCATTTCCATAGCCATTCCGAGATATATTTCCATGCAACTTTCCACCATTCCGTTTATTATGACACACTTCATCATTGTCATATTTCTTAGCATGATCATGTAGTTGACATTGTATTTGTGGCAAAGCCACCGTTCATAATTCTTTCATACTTGTCACTCTTGATTCATTGCATATCCCGATACACCGCCGGAGGCATTCATATAGAGTCATACTTTGTTCTAGTATCGAGTTTTAATTCTTGAGTTGTAAGTAAATAAAAGTGTGATGATCATCATTCAATAGAGCATTGTCCCAAAAAAAGGGAAGGCCAAAAAATGGGAAGGCCAAAAAAAGAAGAGAAAGGCCAAATAAAAAAAGGGGGAAGGCCAAATAAAAAAAGGGGGAAGGCCAAATAAAAAAAGGGGCAATGTTACTATCCTTTTACCACACTTGTGCTTCAAAGTAGCACCATGATCTTCATAGTAGAGAGTCTCCTATGTTGTCACTTTCATATACTAGTGGGAATTTTACATTATAGAACTTGGCTTGTATATTCCAATGATGGGCTTCCTCAAATTGCCCTAGGTCTTCGTGAGCATGCTTTCATATACTTATAGCTCTAGTGCATCCATTGCATGGCAATCCCTACTCACTCACATTGATATCTATTGATGGGCATCTCCATAGCTCGTTGATATGCCTAGTCGATGTGAGACTATCTTCTCCCTTTTTGTCTTCTCCACAACCACCATTCTATTCCACCTATAGTGCTATGTCCATGGCTCACGCTCATGTATTGTGTGAAGATTGAAAAAGTTTGAGAACATTAAAAGTATGAAACAATTGCTTGGCTTGTCATCGGGGTTGTGCATGATTTAAATACTTTGTGTGGTGAAGATAGAGCATAGCCAGACTATATGATTTTGTAGGGATAACTTTCTTTGGCCATGTTATTTTGAGAAGACATAATTGCTTTGTTAGTATGCTTGAAGTATTATTATTTTTTATGTCAATATAAACTTTTGTCTTGAATCATGGATCTGAATATTCATGCCACAATTAAGAAGAATTACATTAAAATTATGCCAAGTAGCACTCCGCATCAAAAATTCTTTTTTATCATTTACCTACTCGAGGACGAGCAGGAATTAAGCTTGAGGATGCTTGATACGTCTCCAACGCATCTATAATTTTTGATTGCTCCATGCTATATTATCTACTGTTTTGGGCAATATTGGGCTTTATTATCCACTTTTATATTATTTTTGGGACTAACCTATTAACCGGAGGCCCAGCCCAGATTTGTTGTTTTATGCCTATTTCAGTGTTTTGAAGAAAAGGAATATCAAACGGAGTCGAAACGGAACGAAATCAACTGGAGAAGTTATTTTTTGAAGGAAACACACCTGATGGATTTGGACCCCATGTCAGAAGATACACGAGGTGCTCACGAGGGTGTGGGGGTGCCCCCCCTAGGGCGTGCCCCCTGTCTCGTGGGACCCCCGTGGCTCCTCCGACGTCCTCTCTGCACCCATATATATCCACGTACCCTAAAACTTCCAAAACAGAGATTAGATCAGGAGTTCCGCCGCCAGAAGCCTCCGTAGCCACCGAAAACCAATCTGGACCTGTTCCGGCACCCTGCCGGAGGGGGAATCCTTCTCCGGTGGCCATCTTCATCATCCCGGTGCTCTCCATGACGAGGAGGGAGTAGTTCTCCCTCGGGGCTGAGGGTATGTACCAGTAGCTATGTGTTTGATCTATCTCTCTCGTGTTCTTGATTTGGCACGATCTTGATGTATCGCGAGCTTTGCTATTATAGTTGGATATTATGTTTCGCCTCCCCCTCTTCTTTCTTGTAATGAATTGAGTTTCCCCTTTGAAGTAATCTTATCGGATTGAGTCTTTAAAGATTTGAGAACACTTGATGTATGTCTTGCCGTGGATATCTGTGGTGACAATGGGATATCACGTGATTCACTTGATGTATGTGTTGGTGATCTACTTGCGGGTTCCGCCCATGAACCTATGCATAGGGGTTGGCACACGTTTTCGTCGTGATTCTCCGGTAGGAACTTTGCGGCACTCTTTGAGGTCCTTTGTGTTGGTTGAATAGATGAATCTGAGATTGTGTGATGCATATCGTATAATCATACCCACGGATACTTGAGGTGACATTGGAGTATCTAGGTGACATTAGGGTTTTGGTTGATTTGTGTCTTAAGGTGTTATTCTAGTACGAACTCTAGGGCTGTTTGTGACACTTATAGGAATAGCCCAACGGATTGATTGGAAAGAATAACTTTGAGGTGGTTTCGTACCCTACCATAATCTCTTCGTTCGTTCTCCACTATTAGTGACTTTGGAGTGACTCTTCGTTGCATGTTGAGGGATAGTTATGTGATCCAATTATGTTAGTATTGTTGAGGGAACTTACACTAGCGAAAGTATGAACCCTAGGCCTTGTTTCCACACATTGCAATACCGTTTACGCTCACTTTTATCATTTGTTACCTTGCTGTTTTTATAATTTCAGATTACAAATACCAATATCTACTATCCATATACCACTTGTATCACCATCTCTTCGCCAAACTAGTGCACCTATACAATTTACCATTGTATTGGGTGTGTTGGGGACACAAGAGACTCTTTGTTATTTGGTTGCAGGTTTGCTTGAGAGAGACCATCTTCATCCTACGCCTCCTACGGATTGGTAAACCTTACGTCATCCACTTGAGGGAAATTTGCTACTGTCCTACAAACCTCTGCACTTGGAGGCCCAACAACGTCTACAAGAAGAAGGTTGTGTAGTAGACATCAATGCTTCGCCAATACCGATGGTCATCTTCAATACAACACCGTCGGTCGTGGTTTTGTCACGATAGATGTCCTCATAGGAGAACTATGTTGTGAGTCCAGTGCTGCTAGGTGAAAGCTTGGATGGGGTTGATCGAAAACGAGAGACGCGTTGATACATCCATTTTGCATCATGTTTTTCTACTATTATTTATAATGTTTTGGTTAATATAACACTTTGTGGAGCAATTCTAATGCCTTTTCTCTCTTAATTAATTTGCAAGATTTACATGAAGAGGGAGATTGCCAACAGCTGGAATTCTGGACCTGAAAAAGCTATGTCAAATATGCCTATTCTGCACATCCACAAATGAGCTGAAATTTCACGAAGAATTATTTTGAAATAAATAAAAAATACTGAGGAAAAGAAATTACCAGAGGAGGCCACCGAGGTGCCCACAAGGCACCAGGGCGTGCCCACCCCCCAGAAGGGCCTTGGTGGCTTGTGGGGCCCCTGGCCAGCCTCTATGGCCCATCTTATTGTAACACCCCGTATATAACTTGCCATATTTGTATTCCAACTCTTGCCATTTCTGGAACTAAGTTATCATTTTTCCTCGTTGCCGGTTTTTTGTCTTCGTGTGCTTTTGTCTTTCTCATGCATCTCATATCATGTCATCATGTGCATCACATTTGCATACATGTTCGTCTCATGCATCCGAGCATTTTCCTCGTTGTCCGTTTTGCATTCTGGTGCTCCTATGCCCTCCGGTGTTCCTTTCTACCTCTTTTCGCGTGCGGGTGTTAAACATTTTCGGATTGGACCAAGACTTGCCAAGTGGCCTTGGTTTACTACCGGTAGACCTCCTGTCAAGTTTCGTGCCATTTGGACTTCGTTTGATACTCCAACGGTTAACCGAGGAACCGAAAAGGCCTCATGTGTGTTGCAGCCCAACACCTCTCCAAAGTGGCCCAAAACCCACCTAAACCCCTTCCATCATCTAGGTCATTCGATCACGATCGCGTGGCCAAAAACAGTGCTCAATTTGGAGCCTCCTAGCTCCTCCTACCTATAAAAAGGCCTCTCCCCCCGAAATCCCGGGTCTCTTCCACCCCTAACCCTAGATCCCTCGTCCTTCCGCGCGCCGGACACATCCGGGCGCGCCGGACACATCGCCGCCGCCACCAATCGCCCGCCGCCATGTCACCGCCACCGTCTTCTCTCTCCTCCGCGCCCGCCACGGCCCGCCGGGGCCCATGGCCGGCCCTCCCCACCGCCCGACCGGGCCGCGCCCCGCGCCGAAGCCCCGCGCCTTGCCCGGTCGCTCGCCGCCCCCGTCGCCGCTCCACCGCCCGTCGGCGTCGCGTGCCTCGCCGCAGCGAGTTCCGGCCGCCGGAGCCCGCGCCTCTCCGCCTCGTCGCCCTCCTTGCCGGCGTGCTCCATCACCGCCACCCGAGGCCGCCAAGGCCCCTCGCCGCCCCTTCCTCGCCTCGCCGTCGTCCAAGTCCAACTCCGGCGAGCTCCATTGTCGACTCCGGTGAACTCTGGTGAACCTCGAAGTCCGTTCCCCGACCCTAGATCCAGATCTGGAAACCCTAACCTCGGTTGACTTTTTGCCCTCGTTTTCAGTAATTTTTGCATATGTTCATCGCATCATAACTCTGCAACCGTGGCTCCGTTTTGGGTGTGTAGCATATCAAATTGTTTGTCTCGACGAGTACTTCATTTCATTCTATTGCACCATGTTCATTTGAGCTTATCTTGATGCCCTAAATGTTGTTGCAAGAGGGCTATGCAATGTTAGTTTCTGATTATTATCAGCAATTGGACATTTGTCATTTTTGCCATGATTAATGTGTGCCTCCTATGAACTTGAGCCCTACATGTGTTTTGAAGTATGCCATGCCATCTTTACAGGGGTGTATGCCATGTATTTTTGTGATCTTTGTGGTGACTAGCACAAGCATGCAAAGTAGCCCTCGTAATGTTGCTGATTTCAGGGACTTAGAAATCTTCTAAGTCTTTGTCCTGTCATCCCATATTTTTATGCCATGTATTCTTGTTGCTACAGAGTGATCCATGCCTCTTTTGAGCATGATCAGTAAGGATGTTTTGTAGATATTGTTGTGCTCTATCCATCCATGTCTTTGTTTGCAATTATGGAGCACCCTAGCTTGACTCAATTGAGCTCTACTTTTGCTATAAAATGTTCCTGGCAGAATGTTTACGTGTTAAGCATTTTTGCCGAGGTTGTTGTAGTTGATCCATGCATGCTATGTTGTTGTTCTTGCCATGTTTAGCTTCTATGCCATGTCTACTTGCTGGGTGTATGCTTAGTTTGTCATGCAATGCCTTGTGGTGAGTGCATCGAGCTCGTAAACATGCCTACTTAATATTTGTTTTGCCATGTTCCAGTTTTCTACCAAGTCTGAATCTGTTAACGATAATTGCAATGTTCACATGGTTGCCATTGTATTTTCTGATCCCTTTTGGCTTATGGTCAGTAAGGGACTTTTGTGTATGCTTTGAGTAGCTTCATGCCATGTCTTGCTTTGCCATGATATGTTCCTATAGCATGTTGATATCTTGCTCTAAACATTGCTTCCTGATGTCAAATTCCTGGCATGTTGTTATTTTCACTAAGTCTGTAACCTGATATCTTTTGCACTTTTGCCATGCTTGTTTGAACCTGATATTGAGTGAATTAGCTGTAGCTCAGTGTTCATACTTTTTCAAGCATCTTGAGTGGATCCCTGCCATGTATTTTGTTGCTATGTTAGAGTGCAGTAGCTTGTTGTTCTTGATGCATTTAGATGGCCTCGTGCTGCTAATCGCAGATCGGTGCCATATTTGTTTTGCTTGTCATTTCCAAACCATGCATCCGATTCCGGTGATCTTTATATCGACTTCGACCGAAATCAACTCTTGTTTCCAGTGGCACTCTTGGTTTTCTAGGTTGAGGCCAGGTTCAATCATTCCTTTTCGAAGCATGCATAGGCATCACATATCACATCCCGCATATCATGCCATGTTTTGCATCATTGTTGCTTGCGCATTGCACGTGGTTGATTGTGTCTCCCTTTGATTGTGTTCTTGCTTTGGGTAGAGCCGGCGGACGAGTACGTGATTGAGGAGCCTGTTGAGTACGCTTACGAGGATCAAGCTAACGTCAACTCGGAGAACTTTGCAGGCAAGATGACCATACCCTCGAAATCACTTCTATCTTTGCTTGCTAGATGCTCGCTCTTTTGCTATGCCTATGCTACGATACCTACCACTTGCTTATCATGCCTCCCATATTTCCATGTCAAACCTCTAACCCACCTTGTCCTAGCACACCGTTGTTTGGCTATGTTACCGCTTTGCTCAGCCCCTCTTATAGCGTTGCTAGTTGCAGGTGAAGATTGGAGTTTGTTCCTTGTTGGAACATGTTTATTTGTTGGGATATCATTATTATATCTTGTCTATTTTAATGCATCTATACACTTGGTAAAGGGTGGAAGGCTTGGCCTTATGCCAGGTGTTTTGTTCCACTCTTGCCGCCCTAGTTTCCGTCATACCGGTGTTATGTTCCTTGATTTTGCGTTCCTTACACGGTTGGGTTATAATGGGAACCCCTTGACAGTTCGCCTTGAATAAAACTCCTCCAGCAGTGCCCAACATTGGTTTTACCATTTGCCACCTAGCCTCTTTTCCCTTGGGTTCCGCGGACTCAAGGGTCATCTTTATTTTAAACCCCCGGGCTAGTGCTCCTCTGAGTGTTGGTCCAACCTGTCAGCCGCCGGTGGCCACCAGGGTCAACTCTGGGCTGGCCTACCGGAAGTTTGGACAATCCGGTGTGCCTTGAGAACGAGATATGTGCAGCTCCTATCGGGATTTGTCGGCACATTCGGGTGGCTTTGCTGGTTTAGTTTTACCATTGTCGAGATGTCTTGTAACCGAGATTCCGAGTCTAATCGGATTGTCTTGGGAGTAGGAATATCCTTCGTTGGCCGTGAGAGCTTGTGATGGGCTAAGTTGGGACACCCCTACAGGGATTTGAACTTTCGAAAGCCGTGCCCGCGGTTATGGGCAGATGGGAATTTGTTAATGTCCGGTTGTAGAAAACATGAAACTTAACTTAATTAAAATGAATCAACAGAGTGTGTGGCCGTGATGGTCTCTTTTCGGCGGAGTCCCGAAAGAGAACACGGTCTCATGTTATGCTTGAACGTAGATTGTTCTAGGATCACTTCTTGATCATAGTTCATCGATCGTGCCTGTCGGTGTACTAGAGTAGGGGTACCCTAGTACCCCAAACTTGTGCACGGGCAGTCGCAGCACCCCCGCGGCAAGGCTTGCCGGGCGACCGCCAAGACCCTCCGCGGCTACTTCGAAGACCATTCAAGAACAAAGTACTCAAGACAAGACCCCGGCAAGAGGAGCTTGCCGGGAAGGCTATCAGAAGCGTCACAAGGCCCCGGCAAGAGGAGCTTGCCGGGAAGGCCAACCAAAGCATACCAAGAAAACTTGCCGCGACGCGCTACGCGCCCCGGCAAGACCTGGTGAGCGACAAGCTCCCGGGCGCGACAAGACAACAACCGCGGCAAGGCGCTTGCATCGGCGAACCGCCTCTCCGAGCCCGCGCTCCGGCACACCCGCCCACATGTCGCTCTCCCGAGCACACGTGGCGGGAGGCCGTGCAGCTAGGGGTGCGTGGTGGCGAGCAGGCGCTGACAAGATCACCATTGTGGCAAACGGTGTCGTCCCTAGCGGTCCCTTTCGGTACTATTTAGGCGACATAGACGGGCATTTAATGCCCTTGTCCCCTGCCGTCAGGGTTAGGTTCGATAACACTGTAGCGGGTAGCTGTGCCTACTACAGCACCTAGCTGTGCCTACTGCGGCACCTTTCCGTTTTTGCCCTTGACCCCCGTTGCTCTATGTCGGTAGCCCCTTGCATATAAAAGGAGGCCCGTGTGCAGCGAGGGGGAGGGGGACGGCCAGTTCATACACACGCGACCGGTCTCGCTAGCAGCTGGAGTGTACTGTAGCACTCCGCGCTCCCGAGCAAGAAATCAATACCAAACCACAAAGCAGGAGTAGGGTTTTACGCATCCGTGCGGCCCGAACCTGGGTAAATCGCTCGCGTGCTTCGCCTCGATTTACTCTTTGCACGACCAACCGCCCGCGTGCTCTGCCTCGATCTGCTCTTTGCGCGACCTCCGCCCCTGCCGAACCGAAAGGGACCCGGTCCGCCGGTCCCATAGGTGCCCGTGGATCAGAAACCCCGGCATCTTTGGCGCGCCAGGTAGGGGGCGTCGAAGTTGTGTGAACCAGATCTGGCGCTCTCGCGGGCTAGATCTTCATCATCTTCATCGATCTCGCGGGGCTAGATCTTCATCATATTCATCAACATGCCGCCGAAGAAGAAGGTTTCGGAGGCAGCTGCTCCGTCCGCGCCGAGCCAGCCACCGCTGGAGCAAACGGTTGGTGGGGCAGGCGCCGGCGGAGGGGCACGCGTCGATGAGGGAACTCACGGTGCTGCCAGGTCCAAGGACAAGGCTGCGCTGCCCGTCGGCGGCGTGGCCGGCTCCCACAACGACCGGGCGCACTCCAAGACCTCGGCGTCCGTGCATGCACCGCGCCCATCTCAGGAGGCGCGGGACCGGCAGCGTCATGGTACTCACGGTACCATGCGCTCGCTGGATCCGGATCGGGTTGGTGGATCTCGGAGCGCTCCGGACCACCATGCACATCAACCTGCTGGCGCGAGCGAGACACGGTCGCCTGGACGGGATACTGCTCCTTCTAACATGGTTAGAAGTCCGAGCATATCCCGCTCCTCGCACCGTTCACTACCGCCACCCGCCACCACAGCAGAAGCTCTGGCGCGAGCTCAGCTGCTCCTAGACTACCCTCCAGCGACGGACAAGATCGACGACTGGAGGGCCACTATCCAGAGTCTCATCGGCTTCGCCAACGGCGACACTCCTCGGCAGCCGAGCACGTCGCAGCCGCAGCGAGTCAGCCAGGTACGAGCCGGTGGTGACAAGACTGGTGGGGGTGCAACTACTGTGCACTCCCCGCCCCGAAGGCCAAGATCGCCGACCCGCCGGATCCACCTCGACAGCGACTCCACCGCGTCGTCAGATCCCCAAGCTCGTCGTGATCAGCGCCAAGTTCTTCAAGAACGGCAGCGGGAAGACGCTCGTACTCGCATCGAGCGCTGGAGAGAAGCGCGACGTCAATCAGACCAGCGCGCTGGGCCCTCTGTTGACATGCATGCGCCAGGGGAACCAGGCGACTTACTGTACACGGTAGGTTGCCCTGCATTCACTCGTGAGCTGCGGCAAGTCCAGTGGCCCAGTACGAAGAACTTCAAGCCAGATGTACCAGAGAAGTACGACGGCAAGTTGCATCCGGCGGAGTTCCTCAGCATCTACACCATCGCGGTGCAGGCTGCTGGGGGACGGGACAACAAGATCCTTGCCAACTACTTCCTGCTGGTGCTTAAGCCCAACGTCAGGTCCTGGCTCATGCACTTGCCGGACAACTCCGTATCCTCCTGGGCAGACCTGTGCCACCAGTTTGTTGGCGCCTTCACGGGCGGCCACAAACCTCATGGCCAAGAGAGTGATCTTCATCTGCTCGTCCAGAAGGAAGGAGAGCCCCTGCGCCAGTATATCCAGAGGTTCAGCCGTGTACACCACAACATCCCAAATATCCACCCTGCCGCGGTAATCAGCGCGTTCCATCAGAACGTGTGTAACCGCAGGATGCGGGAGGAGATGGCGATGTGCAAGATTCGGGACGTCAGTGAGCTATATGCCCTGGCCGACAAGTGTGCGCGCGCTGAGGAGGGGAGGAAATTCCCCGGAGAAAGCACTGGAGCAGAGGGATCTGACAGTGAGGATGCTGCCCCGGCAAAGAAAAGCCGGCGGCGCAACAGGAAGAAGAGAGGTAAAGAGGTGCTGGTCGTTGAGCAGTCCGGCAATGAAGGTGACGCCAAGAAGGCTACAGTTGGTAGCTCCGGCAAGGAAGTTGCCGCATGCACCAACTGTCAGGCTGTGGCGGTCGCCGACAAGCGGGACGGCTCCGACAGGCAGTACTGTAAGATTCACCGCACCAAGGGCCATAACCTCCAGAGCTGCAAGAAGGTCGAGCAGCTTGTCCAGCAACAGAAGGCTGAGTACGAGCGGCGCGACAAGGAGAGAGCCCAAGGGGGTGCCGAGAAATCTGGCCAGAAGCGCACCGGCCAGGAAGGACGCCGCGGCAAGGCCAAGCAGCGGCAAGGAGACAGACCTTCCCGCGGTCGCGACAAGGATGAAGACGACGATGAGGATGAAGACATGGATGACGTTGAGACCAGCGAGCAGGAGTTTCAGAAAGCCACAGAGGTCTTGTGCGTTGACGGTGGTGCTTCTCTACATACCTCGCACCGCCAGCTCAAACAGTGGGTGCGGGAGGTCAATGCAGCAGAACCACCCATCGAATCGCGCAAGCTTCTGAAGTGGTCCAGCACGCCTGTCATCTTTGACATTGAGGACCACCCTGATCGCACAACTGCGGTCGGGTGTCTGCTGATGTTGGTTTCACCAACTATCCGCAACCTCAAAGTCACCAAGATGCTAGTTGACGGCGGGGCCGGCTTAAACCTGATCTCCTCCGCTGTACTCCGGAAACTCCAGATCCCTGACAGCGAGCTCGAAGAGACCAGCACATTCCAAGGAATCAACCCGGGAAGGAGCAAGCCGAAGGGGAAAGTCACGTTGCCAGTAACATTTGGCAGCGAGTTGAACTTCAGGACTGAGAGGGTCACATTCGACGTTGCCGATATCCCATTGCCTTACAATGGGATACTTGGCCGTCCAGCACTCGCCAAGTTCATGGCGGCCTCTCACTACGTGTATAACGTGCTGAAGATGCCAGGCCCGATAAGCGTCATTTCTGTCCCTGGCGACAAGAAGGATGCTCTTATCTGTGCCGACAAGATCTACCGGGAAGCAGCAGCCACGGCAGACCGCGATCCACTTGCTGCTGAAGCTCCCGGGACCAAGAAGACCAAGTCCGGCAAGAGTTCTGGTGCCTACTCCGGCAAGCGCACCTCTTCGGAGTGCTGCGCTGCCGTTGAGGACGCACCATCGAGCTCCAGGAAGACCAAGCCCGGCAATAGTTCTGATGCCCACTCCGGCAAGCGCGCCTCTTCGGAGTGCTGCGCTGTCGTCGAGGACGCACCATCGAGCTCCACCGGCAAGTGCAAGAAGACGATGGCAGCTCCGCCAGAGATGAAGAGGGTATCCGCCAAGGTGGACGGCGCTGGTGGTACCTTCACCATCAGTGCCACGCTTGACCCTAAATAGGAAAGCGCGCTCGTTACTTTCCTGCGGGCGAATGTCGACGTGTTTGCATGGCAGCCGTCTGACATCCCCGGTGTTCCCAGGAAAGTGATTGAGCACCACCTTGCCGTTTGTCCCCATGCGCGGCCCGTCAAGCAAAAAGTCAGGAAGCAGGCAATGGAGCGCCAAGAATTCATTGCAGAAGAGATCAAGAAACTGGAAGCAGCAGGCCTCGTCAGAGGAGTGCTCCATCCCACGTGGTTGGCCAATCCGGTAGTCGTGCGCAAGGCAAACGGGAAATGGAGGCTTTGTATCGATTTTACCGATGTTAACAAAGCTTGTCCCAAAGACCCATTTCCTTTGCTGCGCATCGACCAGATTGTTGACTCCACAGCCGGATGTGATTTGCTTTCATTTCTTGACGCATACTCAGGGTATCATCAGATCTTCATGGCAGAAGAGGATGAGGAGAAGACCGCATTTATTACTCCATGTGGCACGTATTGCTTTGTACGGATGCCTTTCGGATTAAAAAATGCTGGTTCAACATTTGCAAGAGTAGTCCATATTGCTCTTGAGCCACAAATACACAGAAATGTGGAAGCCTACATGGACGATATAGTGGTCAAGAGCAAGGACAGAGCAACCCTGGTTCAAGATTTGGACGAGACCTTTGCAAATCTGCGCAAGATCAGCCTCAAGCTCAACCCAGAGAAGTGTGTGTTTGGAGTTCCCTCCGGCAAGCTTCTCGGGTTCTTCGTGTCTCAGCGGGGGATTGAAGCCAATCCCGACAAGATCAAGGCCATCGAGCAGATTGAAGCACCAAAGCGCGTCAAAGATGTGCAGAAACTTGCCGGTTGCATGGCTGCTCTCAGCAGGTTTATCTCTCGGTCGGCTGAGCGCGCCCTGCCGTTTTTCAAACTATTGAAAAAGGCAGGTCCAATGAAATGGACTCCGGAAGCGAAGGCTGCGCTGCAAGACCTGAAGAGATACCTGTCCTCCCCTCCAATACTTGTCGCACCTAAGCCACAAGAGAAGTTGCTGCTGTACATAGCGGCAACCAATCAAGTGGTTAGTGCTGCGTTGGTAGCAGAGAGGGAGGCAGACGATGAGCAAGCAACCGTGGCAAGCGCATCCAGCGACAAGCAGGGGGCTTCCCTGGCAAGCTCTGGCCCCGACAAAGATGGATCTGCGCGGATGCACGAGGAGGCACAGAAGAAAATGGTGCAGCGGCCAGTATACTTTGTCAGTTCCCTCCTGCAGGGGGCTAGGTCAAGGTACTCTGGTGTGCAGAAATTGCTTTTCGGCCTTCTCATGGCCTCGAGAAAGCTGCGCCATTACTTCCAAGCACACGAGATCACAGTTGTCACTCGCTTTCCGCTGAAGAGGATACTGCAGAATCCAGAAGCGACGGGCAGGATCGTTGAGTGGGCACTGGAACTGTCAAGCTTTGGTCTCAGGTTTGAAAGCACTTCAACTATCCAGAGCAGAGCATTGGCAGAGTTCATAGCAGAGTGGACGCCAACACCAGATGAAGAAATTCCAGAAACGAGCGTCCCCGACAAAGAAGCAAGCAAAGAGTGGCTGATGTACTTTGATGGTGCCTTTTCGCTGCAAGGCGCCGGCGCTGGTGTGCTGCTTGTCGCACCCGCCGGGGAGCACCTCAAGTACGTAGTCCAGATGCACTTTCCCAAGGAGCAAGCAACAAATAATACTACAGAGTATGAAGGCTTGCTTGCCGGTCTCCGGATCGCGGCAGACCTTGGGATCAAGAAGCTCATTGTCAGGGGTGACTCACAGCTTGTCGTCCGCCAAGTAAACAAGAATTATCAGAGTCCGTTGATGGAAGCTTACGTTGACGAAGTGAGAAAGCTAGAAGAGCGCTTTGATGGCCTACAAATGGAGCACGTTCCGAGAGCTCAGAACGCCATTGCTGATGGCCTGTCAAAGTGCGCCGCACTTAAGCTACCTGTGGAACCAGGGACCTTTGTGCTCAAGCTGACTCAACCGTCCGTGACACCATCAACTGGACAAAGCAAGAAGAGGAAGTTGATTTCTGGCGACCGTTTTCCGGCAGAGCTTCCAGAAGCCGCCGCCAAGAAGGTCCCTAAGATCAACGTCGAAGGCCCTGAGGAGCAGTCTGCTCCGGCAAGCCCCAGGGCTTGTTCCGTT
The DNA here is from genome assembly GCF_003073215.2 of Triticum urartu. Taxonomy (NCBI): domain Eukaryota; kingdom Viridiplantae; phylum Streptophyta; class Magnoliopsida; order Poales; family Poaceae; genus Triticum; species Triticum urartu. The sequence continues at coordinate 546,040,782 of NC_053023.1, forward strand.
GAAGCAGAAGCTCCTGGCAGGCTTGTCGCGGAACGTCACGCTCCGGCAGAGACACAGCTCCTCGCCGTAGAAGCGGATGTTCCCGTAGCAGCTGAGGACAACGCCAAGAGCGCTGAGGAGCAAGATGCTCCGGCAAGCCCCAGGGTTTGTTCCGTTGAAGCAGAAGCTCCCGACAAGTTTCGCCCCGGCAAGCTTTTCCGGGAATGTCAAGCTCCGGCGGAGACACAGCTTCTCGCCGTAGAAGCGGATGTTCCCGCAGCAGCAGAGTTGCCTTTAGTCCTTGTTGTCGAGCCACAAGCTCCAACATGGGCGCAGCAGATTGTCCGTTTCCTTCAGACAGGAGAACTTCCCGAAGAGCAAGAAGAAGCGGAAAGAGTAGCCCGGCAGTCAAGTATGTACCAGTTTGTCGACAAGACACTGTACAGAAGAAGACTCATGGTGTGAAATTGAAGTGTATTTCCCGGGAAGACGGACAAAAGCTGTTGGCAGAGATACACGGAGGCATATGTGGTCACCACATTGGCGCAAGAGCACTTGTCGGCAAAGCATTCCGGCAAGGTTTCTTCTGGCCAACAGCCCTCCAGGATGCAACTGCACAACTAACCAAGTGTGAAGCGTGCCAGTTCCATTCCAAGCAGATACACCAGCTGGCTCAAGCTCTCCAGACGATCCCTTTATCCTGGCCATTTTCGGTCTGGGGGCTCGACATCCTCGGCCCCTTCCCCCGAGCTGTCGGTGGCTTTGAGTACTTGTACGTCGCGATCGACAAGTTCACAAAGTGGCCGGAAGTGGAACCAGTGAGGAAGGTGACCGCACAGTCAGCCTTCAAGTTCTTCAGGTCGATTGTTAGCCGCTTCGGGATCCCTAACAGGATAATCACCGACAACGGTACACAATTCACGAGCCACGCCGTCATGCAGTACGTCCAAGATCTCGGCGCCAAGGTCTGCTTCGCTTCTGTTGCTCACCCGAGAAGCAACGGTCAAGCGGAGAGGGAAAACGCTGAAGTACTGCGCGGGCTCAAGACCAGAACTTTCGACAGGCTGCACAAGTGCGGAAGAAACTGGATCGAGGAGCTATCGGTGGTTCTTTGGTCGATCAGAACGACGCCAAATCGAGCCACTGGACAGACACCCTTTGCTCTAGTCTATGGAGCAGAGGCAGTTATCCCCATGGAACTCGTATACGGGTCACCTCGAGTGCTCGCTTACGATGAGCTTGAGCAAGAGCGGCTGCGGCAAGATGACGCGCTGTTCCTTGAGGAAGATCGTCTTCAGGCTGCTGTGCGAGCTGCTCGCTACCAGCAAGCTTTGCGCCGCTACCATAGCCGCAAAGTTAATGCCAGAAGTCTCGAGGAAGGCGACCTTGTTCTTCGGCGCGTTCAGTCGGCCAAGAATTCCAACAAGTTGACGCCGAAGTGGGAAGGCCCTTACCGGGTGAAACGAGTCACAAGGCCTGGCGCTGTCCGCCTTGAGACCGAAGATGGCATTCCAGTGAGCAACTCCTGGAACATCGAGCATCTTCGTAAGTTTTACCCGTAAGGCGCGGTTGTCGGGCCCTGCCCGGCAACCACCCTTCTGTACAAGTCTTGCCGCTGTTGCATGTAATCCTTTGTACAGAGCCAGGCGCAGACCCTGAGCACCAGTAAATGAAGCGCTGCCACCCCGGGGTTATAGCATGCATGCTAGGTTGAGTCTCGTCCTTGGTTAGGGTTGATAGTGCCTAACAGCGGCTAACCCCTAGCTTAGAGGTCGAGTGTCCGTCCTTTGCTTTTCCTTCGTTCGCAGGGCTCGCATATCCTGGCCAGACCGCTTGAGGACGAAAAGGAGAAGAAGGGCGCGCTGGCACCTGAGCCCCGGCAAACCAGTGTTGCCGGGGGTTGCAGGTACCAAGATTCGTTCCCGGCAAGCCAGAGTTGCCGGCAGCTGCAAAATCAGATAAGTCTTTCGTCCCTCATCATGCATCCTCTTATGGACTGGGGAATGTGAAACCGCGTTTCTTCCCGAAAACTGCCGTGCTCCCCCGAGTCTAGGCCCTGGAGCGCGTTCCCGGGGCCAAGTTTGGTCGTAGTCGCGGCAGCAAAGGGATGAAACGAGGAGGCCGCACCCACCTTGTTCCCGCCTCCGTCAAAGGCGTGAGAAAGGTCAAGCAGCGTGGGAAGGCGGCAGGGCCTGTTGCCGGGAGAGGAAATGTCTGTCCGAGGGATACCAAGGATTTACTCCTTGGTGTGGGTTCAACCCGCGAGGCAAATAACCCGGCAAACATCCCCTTTTCATTAAAAAACATCCCACTCAGGTACAGTCCATAGAGGATGAAAAACATGAAAGAGAGGGTTACAAGTTTTAGATGCAGCTAAGGCCCGAGGGCTTACAAATTAAAAAGATAAGGTGCCCGTAATCCCTTTCCTGTCCCTCTCTTCAGGAGGTAGGTCAAGGAGGTGAAAAGGGGAAAAGGGGCGCCTAGGCGAGCTACAGGTGCCAGAAGACACCAAGAGAACATCCCGGGGGGCCGACCGAGGGCTTGACGGTGATGGCGACGCCGGAAGCGGGGCTCGAAGACGGGGCGGTAGGACGTCAGCACGCTGTCGAGGGCACCACGCCCTCGTACTCCGACCTGACGGCCTTGTCGCCAGCCCTCTTCCCCTTCCGCAGCCTCCCTACGCCAGCCGCCCAAGGAGACGCCCCCGGGGAGTTCAAGGAGCCGGCGACACGGATGATGGGGTCGCCGGTGCCGCGCGGAGCGGCGCCCGACACCTAGTCGGACCCGCCATCCCGCCGCCCGCCACCCTCATCGTCGCTGTCGCTCCCCTCCTCGTCACTCTAGCTCGAGGGGGAGCCTTCGCTATCGGAGGAGCTGTCTACGCAGCACTTCGCCCGAGTGCCGAAGCACCCGAAGGCCTTGACGGAGAGGAGATCGCCCTCCATCAGCTTGAAATGGAGGGTAAACCCCTCCATCAGGCTGTGGATCCGGGCGAACGTCTTCCACCCTCGGTCAAGATACATCACATTAGGGGCTGGGAATGCAACGCGGACTCGCGTGCCGCTGATCCCACAGCCCCTCATGTGCAGCCTCAGTTTCTCGGGCGGGTCCAACTCCATCGCGCTCGCGAACGGAGCTGGGAGCCGGAGGCGACGACGAGGCGCCCGGCGCAGCCTGACGAAGAACTCGCAAGGGTTGTCCCCTATATGGACCGCCGCGGGGAGAGGAACCGCTGGCGGAGGCGAAGCTGGCGCGCCGCCCCGTCCGCCTCTTCCCCGAGCGCCTCAACCTCGTCCTCGACCTCGTCCACGACCTCGCCCCCTCCCTCTTCCCCTTATGGCTGGTTCCGCCACCACGGGCGCGGGAGAGGGAGAGGTGCGCTATCTGGCGGCGACCCTTGCCGCCACCGACGATGGGCCAGGGTTCCCTTTCTCCATGGCGGATAAGAGAAAGGGGAGCAGAAGCTGAAGAAAGGAGGAAATGGGAGAGTGCGGGTTCCTGTGCTCCCCTCCCGCTCTTTTAAAGGAGCGAGGTGGGGGCTCGGCCGCCCCGCTCAGCGAATCAAGGCACGGGAAGGGCAAGGAGTCAGGCCCGACCCGCTGCCTCTGCTCGCGACGGCCCAGTTCCCCACTTCCACCGTCCGCGACTCCAAGCGCATGGGAGCCGCGTGGCAGGGATGCAGAACCAAGGCGACGGATGAGGCGGCCTCGAAAAGCCGCGCACCGGCCCCGTCCAGTAAATGCGCCACGCCCCCACGCCTACCTCCATTTAAGGAGGAGGGCGTGAACCGTCCCCTTCATCATGCGCGTCACCCACGACGCCGCGTTTGACGCGCGCCGTCCTGGGCGTGCGCGGTGGAAGCGGAGAGATATGCAGCGTGACCTAGGCCGCGCGTGCTCGTGCACTGTTTTGGGCCTGGCCCAACAGCGCTCGGCACCGTGTCTGGCCCAGGCCCGGGGGCTCCTGTCGGTGTACTAGAGTAGGGGTACCCTAGTACCCCGAACTTGTGCACGGGCAGTCGCAGCACCCCCGCGGCAAGGCTTGCCGGGCGACCGCCAAGACCCTCCGCGGCTACTTCGAAGACCATTCAAGAACAAAGTACTCAAGACAAGACCCCGGAAAGAGGAGCTTGCCGGGAAGGCTATCAGAAGCGTCACAAGGCCCCGACAAGAGGAGCTTGCCGGGAAGGCCAACCAAGGCATACCAAGAAAACTTGCCGCGACGCGCTACGCGCCCCGGCAAGACCTGGTGAGCGACAAGCTCCCGGGCGCGACAAGACAACAACTGCGGCAAGGCGCTTGCCGCGGCGAACTGCCTCTCCGAGCCCGCGCTCCAGCACACCCGCCCACGTGTCGCTCTCCCGAGCACACGTGGCGGGAGGCCGTGCAGCTAGGGGTGCGTGGTGGCGAGCAGGCGCTGACAAGATCACCATCGTGGCAAACGGTGCCGTCCCTAGCGGTCCCTTTCGGTACTGTTTAGGCGACATAGACGGGCATTTAATGCCCTTGTCCCCTGCCGTCAGGGTTAGGTTCGATAACACTGTAGCGGGTAGCTGTGCCCACTACAGCACCTAGCTGTGCCTACTGCGGCACCTTTCCGTTTTTGCCCTTGACCCCTGTTGCTCTATGTCGGTAACCCCTTGCATATAAAAGGAGGCCCGTGTGCAGCGAGGGGGAGGGGGACGGCCAGTTCATACACACGCGACCGGTCTCGCTAGCAGCTGGAGTGTACTGTAGCACTCCGCGCTCCCGAGCAAGAAATCAATACCAAACCATAAAGCAGGAGTAGGGTTTTACGCATCCGTGCGGCCCGAACCTGGGTAAATCGCTCGTGTGCTTCGCCTCGATTTACTCTTTGCACGACCAACCACCCGCGTGCTCCGCCTCGATCTGCTCTTTGCGCGACCTCCGCCCCTGCCGAACCGAAAGGGACCCGGTCCGCCGGTCCCATAGGTGCCCGTGGATCAGAAACCCCGGCAGTTCCTTTGCCTTCTCTTCTCGCTCTCATTTGCGTATTTTAGCCACCATATATGCTAGTGCTTGGTGCAGCTCCACCTCATACCTTTTACCCTTCCTATAAGCTTAAATAGTCTTGATCGCGAGGGTGTGATATTGCTGAGTCCCCGTGACTCACAGATTCCTTCCAAAACCAGATGCAGGGACCGATGATACCGCTCCAGGAGATTCGACTGAGCTCAAGTGGGAGTTCGATGAGGACTCAGGACGATACTATGTTTCTTTTCCAGACGATCAGTAGTGGTGCCCAGTTGGGGCGATCGGGAACTTTGTTGCATTTGGGGTTGTTCTTTATTTTGCTTCCGTAGTCGGACCTTGATTGTATCTGGATGAATGTAATGATATTTATGCTATTGTGTGACGTGGCGAGTGTAAGACAACTATGTACCTTTTTCCCTTATTCATTACATGGGTTGTGTGAAGATTACCCCACTTGCGACATTGCTTACAATGCCGTTATGCCTCTAAGTCGTGCTTCGACACGTGGGAGATATAGCCGCATCTTGGGTGTTACAAGTTGGTAATCAGAGCCTTCCCCGACTTAGGATCCCCCTGCTTGATCGAATCGTTGGCGTTGTTGAGTCTAGAAAAATGTTTTGAGTCATTTAGGATTATATATATCGGAGAGTAGGATTCTTTTACTCCTCAGTCCCTTCGTCTCTCTGGTGAGGCATCCTGACATAGAGTTTTGACTCTTCTCTTCTCAAATTTCAGTAAAAAAATTAGGATCACGCGGGTATCTTGGAATCGTTCCGATGGTTTTGTGACGAGAACATTGTTCTTGGTGCCTCCTGACATTTAGGGGTTGTGGCAGTGTCCCGGGGAGTTGAGCTCCGAGGTGTTGTTGTCACAATTTTATCATTGCAATTCTGGAATACCTGAGTTTCGCTGACATCGAAAATCTCTTTTATGCAGTTGTTAGTGAGATAACCTCGACGCCACCCAGTACCGGGGCGGGAGTTCAGGAGTATTGCCATAACTCGTATAACTGATGCTTTTCGAAGGTTGAGGTAAATGATTTCCGAAGGTTTCTTGGTTATGTGTTGAAGGATGGATACAGCTAGATGTAGGATTTGCTAGCTTTGGGTGAGATATTATGTTTCCCCTGTATCCCCAACACCTGATTGCATAACCGGGAGAATTTCGGGAGTTTCATAGGTGGGAGTTCATGTAGCTCTAGTATTTCTTCCGCGAATATTTGGTTTGTGATTGGGTAATCCTCACCAAGTATTTGTTCTTATCCGTACCTTGTTGTTTTATCCATATACCTCTATCTAAGTGGCCTCTCAATTTATGGAAGTGTGACCATATAATTGGAATTCATTCGTTCATTTTGCTCGGATGTTAAGACTATATGTTGCAATTTCGATCCATTTGATTCAGCTTGAATATATGTCTATCATGATGCTAACGGATGTCACCATCTTCAGGATGGCTCCTCCAACGCGTCAGAATCCTGAACCGCCACCACCACCTCCTCCTCCGGAGGCATGGCAAGCTGTGATGGCCGCTACCAATGCAAACACGCAGCTGATCATGCAACTCTTGCAAGAACACAACCAAGGGAATCAAGGCCATGGCAACAATCAGAATCAGTTTGCTACACTCAACCAGTTCCTCGCAAATTAGCCAAAGACCCTCAGTAACTGTGTCGAGGCAACACACGCTGATGATTGGCTCGTGGATATCTCAAGCGTTTCGAGTGCAGCAACTTCAGGCCTGAGGACTTTGTCAAGTTTGCCTCGTTCCAACTCAAAGACCAAGCTGCATAATGGTATCAGCAGTACAAAGATTCCAGAGGAGGTCGTGTGATTACCTGGGATGAATTCCGTCAAGACTCCAAAGCTCACCACATTCCTCAGAGTGTTGTTGAGAGCAAGTATGAGGAGTTCCGCAATCTGAAGCAAGGCGGCTTGTCTGTTTACCAGTATAACGTCATGTTCCAGAAGCTCGCTCGTTTCGCTAAGCAAGACGTCCCTGACGAGAAGAGCATGATTTATCAGTTCAGAGGTGGCCTCAGAGAAGATCTCCAACTAGCTCTTGTGCTTTTCGAGCCGCAGAAGTACGATGAGTTTTACAACATGGCACTGAAACAAGAGACTACTCAACTCAAGTGCGATGCTTCCAAGAAACGAGTCAGGGATGCAACTCCTTCTTCCTCAACTCAAGTGGCAACTAAGCAGCAAAAGTATTGGTTGCCTCCTCCTCCTCCGTTCCGTCAGCCTTATCAGCAGAAGAGCAAAGGTGGCAATGGATCTTCCCACCCACCCAACCCAGGCTTTCAAAACCATACTTTGTCTCAAGCTCCAAGATCAAGTGCTCCGTATCACCGTCCGCTTTCAGAGGTCACGTGCAACAAGTGTCAGCAGAAGGGTCACTATGCCAACAAATGCTTCAATCAGAGGCGTCTTCCTCCCCCTCCTGTGAGATCTGCTAGCACCGCAGTGGTCAAGCATAATCCCAAGTTTGCAAAGGTCAACATGATGAATGCAGCTCAGGCAGAGGACTCGTCAGATGTGATAATGGGTAACCTTCCTGTTAACGATATTCCTGCAAAAGTTCTTTTTGACACTGGTGCATCGCATTGTTTCATCTTGAGACCATTTGCATCTAAGGATGAGTTGGCTTTCCAAGATTTGCATAGACCGTTAGCAGTTGTCTCACCGGGTAAATGCTTGCACGCAAGCTACGTGGTTCCAGATGTTTCTATCACGTTGGGCGACTATAAGTTTTTGTCTTCTCCAATGGTCCTTGGTAACTCGGATATTGATCTTATTCTCGGAATGGATTGGCTTTCTAAGCACAAGGCTCAGCTTGATTGTGCTGCCAGGCAGATTCAATTGACACATTCGTCTGAGGATGTAATCATTTTTGCCGCTCGTGATGATACCATTCGATTGTTTTCTCTCAACGAGAAGGGCGAGCTGGATGCCATCTCTCAGACTCCAGTCGTTTGCGAATATCAAGACGTCTTTCCAGAAGAGCTTCCAGGAATGCCTCCGCACCGGCCAGTTGAATTCGTCATCGATCTTGAGCCTGGCACGTAACCTGTTTGCAAACGTCCTTACAAGCTTGGACCTGAAGAGTTGAAGGAGCTGAAGAAGCAACTCGATATTCAAGAGCGTATGGGTCTCATCCGACCTAGTTCTTCTCCGTGTGGTTGTGGAGTTCTTTTTGTGAAAAAGAAGGATGGAACGGACCGACTTTGTGTTGACTACCGTCCATTGAACAAGAAGACCATAAAGAACAAGTACCCACTTCCCAACATCAATGAGCTTTTCGAACAACTCAAATGTGCTCAAGTATTCTCCAAGCTTGATCTCCGTATGGGCTATCATCAGATTCGCATTCGTGAAGAAGATATCCCCAAGACAGCATTCGGAACAAGCTATGGTTCATATGAATACACTGTCATGTCTTTCGGCCTAGTCAATGCTCCGCCAACTTTCTCTCGCATGATGAACTTCATCTTCAACGCCTAAACAAATGACTTCGTCTTGGTCTACTTCGATGACATTTTGGTATTTTCCAAGAATAAGGAGGATCATGCCAAGCACTTGAGATTGGTTCTGGATAAACTCAGAGAACATCAGTTCTATGCGAAGTTTTCAAAGTGCGAGTTTTGGCTCGATGAGGTTCTCTACCTTGGGCATATCATCTCTGCCAAGGGCATATATGTTAATCCTGAGAAGGTGTCTGCAATTGTGAATTGGGAACCACCTCAAAATGTGAAGCAACTCCGCAGCTTCCTTGGGCTCGCAAGCTATTGTCGAAGGTTCATTGAGAACTTCTCTAAGATCACGCAGCCTCTTTCCAACCTTCTCCAGAAGCATGTGAAGTATGCCTGGTCGCCTGAATGTGACATCGCTTTCAACACCCTGAAAGAGAAGTTAGTCACTGCTCCAGTTCTAACTCCTCCTGATGAATCGAAACCGTTCGAGGTCTTCTGTGATGCTTCCCTTCAAGGTCTCGGTGCAGTGTTGATGCAAGAGAAGAAAGTTGTGGCCTATACCTCTCGCCAGTTGAAGACCAATGAAAAGAACTATCCCACTCATGACCTCGAGTTGGCGGCAGTTATCCATGCTCTTTTAACTTGGAGACATCTCTTGTTGGGAAGAAAACTGGACATCTTCACTGATCACAAGAGTCTCAAGTACATCTTCACTCAGTCAAACCTCAACCTCAGGCAGACTCATTGGGTCGAAATGATTCAAGAGTATAATCCGAGTATTGAATATACTCCAGGCAAGGCCAATGTAATTGCTGACGCATTGAGCAGAAACGCTTACTGCAACAGTTTGATTCTCAAGCCTTACCAACCAGAGCTTTGTGAAGCTTTCCGCAAACTCAATCTCCAAGTTGTTCCTCAAGGATTCCTTGCCAACCTCCAAGTCTCTCCTACTTTGGAAGATCAGATTCGTGAGGCTCAACTTCTTGATGCTATGGTGAAGAAGGTGAATTGGGATTGCCAAGAGTCAACCCAAGTACAAGTGCTATCGTCTTGATGACAAGGATACTCTATTCTTCGAGGATCGCATTGTTGTGCCTAAAGGTGACCTTCGTAAAGTCATTATGAATGAGGCTCACAATTCACTCCTATCTATTCACCCTGGAAGTACAAAGATGTACCATGACCTCAAGCAGTCGTATTGGTGGACTCGAATGAAGCGCGAGATTGCTCAGTTCGTGAATGAATGTGATGTATGCAGAAGAGTGAAAGTAGAACACCAACGACTAGCTGGTCTCCTCCAACCTCTTGCCATTCCAGAATGGAAGTTTGACCATATTGAGATGGACTTCGTGACTGGATTTCCAAAGTCCAAGCATGGCAATGATGCTATCTTTGTTGTCATCGACAAGCTCACCAAAGTGGATCATTTCCTTCCTATCAAAGAATCTATCACAGCAGCTCAGTTGGCAGAGCTATATACCTCCAGGATTGTCTCTCTGCACTGCATTCCATAGTTGATATCTTCAGATCGTGGAAGCATCTTTACATCTAAGTTCTGGGATTCTTTCCAGAAGGCCATGGGCACCAACATTCGCTTCAGCACAGCTTTTCATCCTCAAACCAGTGGCCAAGTCGAGCGAGTAAATCAAATTCTTGAAGATATGCTCAGGGCTTGTGTCATCTCTTTCGGTATGAAGTGGGAAGATTGTCTTCCATATGCCGAGTTATCCTACAACAACAGCTTCCAAGCAAGTTCGGGCAAGGCCCCATTCAAGATTCTCTATGGCAGGAAGTGTCGTACTCCTCTTAACTGGTCAGAGACGGGCGAATGCCAACTTCTTGGCAACGACTTGATCACAGAGGCAGAAGAAATGTGCAAAGTCATTCGTGAAAATCTCAAAGCCGCGCAATCGCGCCAGAAGGGTTACTATGATAGCAAACATCATGACTTGGCTTTCGAGATCGGAGACCATGTCTACCTCCGCGTCTCTCCAATGAAAGGTACTCGTCGCTTCGGTATCAAAGGGAAGCTTGCCCCTAGATAGGTGGGTCCTTTAAAGATCATTGGCAAAAGAGGCGATCTCGCCTATCAACTTGAGCTTCCTTCCAACTTTGCAAACGTGCACGACGTGTTTCACGTGTCTCAACTCTGCAAGTGTTTCAAGACTCCTGAACGCACCATCAACTTCGAAGAGATTGATCTCCAAGAAGACTTGTCTTATCATGAGCACCCCGTTGCTATTCTTGAAGAAATTGAGCGCAAGACTCGCAACAAGTCTATCAAATTCCTAAAAGTCAAGTGGTCACATCATTTCGACCGTGAAGCCACCTGGGAACGCGAGGGCCACCTCCGTTCTGAGTACCCGGAGTTTTTCCAGTCCTAGATCTCGGGACAAGATCCTTTCGTAGTGGTGGAGTGTTGTAACACCCCGTATGTAACTTGCCATATTTGTATTCCAACTCTTGCCATTTCCGGCACTAAGTTATGATTTTTCCTCGTTGTCGGTTTTTTGTCTTTGTCATGCATCTCATATCATGTCATCATGTGCATCTCATCTGCATACGTGTTCGTCTCATGCATCCGAGCATTTTCCCCGTTGTCCATTTTGCATACCGGCGCTCCTATGTCCTCCGGTGTTCCTTTCTACCTCTTTTTGTGTGCGGGTGTTAAACGTTTTTGAATTGGATTGAGACATGCCAAGCGGCCTTGGTTTACTACTGGTAGACCACTTGTCAAGTTTTGTGCCATTTGGACTTCGTTTGATACTCCAACGGTTAACCGAGGAACCGAAAAGGCCTCGTGTGTGTTGCAGCCCAACACCTCTCCAAAGTGGCCCAAAACCCACCTAAACCCCTTCCATCATCTAGGTCATTCGATCATGATCGCGTGGCCGAAACCGTGCTCAATTTGGAGCCTCCTAGCTCCTCCTACCTATAAAAAGGCCTCTCCCCCCGAAATCCTGGGTCTCTTCCACCCCTAACCCTAGATCCCTCATCCTTCCGCGCGCCGGACACATCGCCGCCGCCGCCAATCGCCTGCCGCCACGTCACCGCCGCCGTCTTCTCTCTCCTCCGTGCCCGCCGCAGCCCACCGCGGCCCGTGGCCGGCCCTCCCTGCCGCCCGACCGGGCCGCGCCCTGCGCCTCGCCCGGTCGCTCGCCGCCCGTCGGCATCGCGCGCCTCGCCGCCCGTCGGCATCGCGCGCCTCGCCGCCGCGAGTTCCGGCCGCCAGATCCCGCCGCCTCTCCGCCTCGTCGCCCTCCTCGCCGGCGTGCTCCATCACCGCCGCCCGAGGCCGCCGAGCCCCCTCGCCGCCCCTTCCTCGCCTCGCTGTCGTCCAAGTCCAACTCCAGCGAGCTCCATCATTGACTCCGGCGAACTCCGGTGAACCTCGAAGTCCGTGCCCCGATCCGGATCCAGATCTGGAAACCCTAACCTCGGTTGACCTTTTGCCCTCCTTTTCAGTAATTTTTGCATATGTTCATCGCATCATAACTCTGCAACCGTGGTTCCGTTTTGGGCGTGTAGCATATCAAATTATGGAGCACCCTAGCTTGACTCAATCTTTGTCCTGTCAATATTTTTATGCCATGTATTCTTGTTGCTACAGAGTGATCCATGCCTCTTTTGAGCATGATCAGTAAGGATGTTTTGTAGATATTGTTGTGCTCTATCCATCCATGTCTTTGTTTGCAATTATGGAGCACCCTAGCTTGACTCAATCGAGCTCTACTTTTGTTATAAAATGTTCCTGGCAGAATGTTTACGTGTTAAGCATTTTTGCCGAGGTTGTTGTAGTTGATCCATGCATGCTATGTTGTTGTTCTTGCCATGTTTAGCTTCTATGCCATGTCTACTTGATGGGTGTATGCTTAGTTTGTCATGCAATGCCTTGTGGTGAGTGCATCGAGCTCGTAAACATGCCTACTTAATATCTGTTTTTCCATGTGTCAGTTTTCTACCAAGTCTGAATCTGTTAACGATAATTGCTATGTTCACATGGTTGCCATTGTATTTTCTGATCCCTTTTGGCTTATGGTCAGTAAGGGACTTTTGTTGTATGCTTTGAGTAGCTTCATGCCATGCCTTGCTTTGCCATTATATGTTCCTGTAGCATGTTGATATCTTGCTATAAATATTGCTTCCTGATGTTAAATTCCTGGCATGTTGTTATTTTCACCAAGTTTGTAACGTGATATTTTTTGCACTTTTTCTATGCTTGTTTGAACCTGCTATTGAGTGAATTAGCCGTAGCTCAGTGTTCATCTTTTGTCAAGCATCTTGAGTGGATACCTGCCATGTATTTTGTTGCTATGTTAGAGTGCAGTAGCTTGTTGTTCTTGATGCATTTAGATGGCCTCGTGCTGTTAATCGCAAATCGGTGCCATATTTGTTTTGCTTGTCATTTCCAAACCGTGCATCCAATTCCGGTGATCTTTATATCGATTTCGACTGAAATCAACTACTCTTTCCTGTGGCACTCTTGGTTTTCCAAGTTGAGGCCAGGTTCAATCATTCCTTTCCGAAGCATGCATAGGCATCGCATATCACATCCCGCATATCATGCCATGTTTTGCATCATTGTTGCTTGCGCATTGCACGTGGTTGATTGTGTCTCCCTTTGCTTGTGTTCTTGCTTTGGGTAGAGCCGGCAGACGAGTACATGATCGAGGATCCTGTTGAGTTCGCTTACGAGGATCAAGCTAACGTCAACTCGGAGAACTTTGTAGGCAAGATGACCATACCCTCGAAATCACTTCTATCTTTGCTTGCTAGATGCTCGCTCTTTTGCTATGCCTATGCTACGATACCTACCACTTGCTTATCATGGCTCCCATATTGCCATGTCAAACCTCTAACCCACCTTGTCCTAGCACACCATTGTTTGGCTATGTTACCGCTTTGCTCAGCCCCTCTTATAGCGTTGCTAGTTGCAGGTGAAGATTTGAGTTTGCTCCTTGTTGGAACATGTTTATTTGTTGGGATATCATTATTATATCTTGTCTATTTTAATGCATCTATACACTTGGTAAAGGGTGGAGGGCTTGGCCTTATGCCAGGTGTTTTGTTCCACTCTTGCCGCCCTAGTTTCCGTCATACTGGTGTTATGTTCCTTGATTTTGCGTTCCTTACACGGTTGGGTTATAATGGGAACCCCTTGATAGTTCACCTTGAATAAAATCCTCCAGCAATTCCCAACATTGGTTTTACCATTTGCCACCTAGCCTCTTTTCCTTGGGTTCCGCGGACTCAAGGGTCATCTTTATTTTAAACCCCCGGGCTAGTGCTCCTCTGAGTGTTGGTCCAACTTGTCAGCCACCGGTGGCCACCAGGGGCAACTCTGGGCTGGCCTACCGGAAGTTTGGATAATCCGATGCGCCCTGAGAACGAGATATGTGCAGCTCCTATCGGGATTTGTTGGCACATTTGGGTGGCTTTGCTGGTTTAGTTTTACCATTGTCGAGATGTCTTGTAACCAGGATTCCGCGTCTGATCGGATTGTCTTGGGAGAAGGAATATCCTTCGTTGGCTGTGAGAGCTTGTGATGGGCTAAGTTGGGACACCCCTGCAGGGATTTGAACTTTTGAAAGTCGTGCTCGCGGTTATGGGCAGATGGGAATTTGTTAATGTCCAGTTGTAGAAAACCTGACACTTAACTTAATTAAAATGAATCAACAGAGTGTGTGGCCGTGATGGTCTCTTTTCAGCGGAGTCCGGGAAGAGAACACGGTCTCGTGTTATGCTTGAACGTAGATTGTTCTAGGATCACTTCTTGATCATAGTTCATCGATCGTGCCTTTGCCTTCTCTTCTCGCTCTCATTTGCGTATGTTAGCCACCATATATGCTAGTGCTTGCTGTAGCTCCACCTCATACCTTTTACCCTTCCTATAAGCTTAAATAGTCTTGATCGCGAGGGTGTGAGATTGCTGAGTCCCCGTGACTCACAGATTCCTTCCAAAACCAGATGCAGGGACCGATGATACCGCTCCAGGAGATTCGACTGAGCTCAAGTGGGAGTTTGATGAGGACTCAGGACGATACTACGTTTCTTTTCTAGACGATCAGTAGTGGTGCCCAGTTGGGGCGATCAGGGACTTTGTTGCATTTGGGGTTGTTCTTTATTTTGGTTCTGTAGTCGGACCTTGATTGTATCTGGATGAATGTAATGATATTTATGCTATTGTGTGACGTGGCGAGTGTAAGCCAACTATGTACCTTTTTCCCTTATTCATTACATGGGTTGTGTGAAGATTACCCCACTTGCGACATTGCTTACAATGCGTTTATGCCTCTAAGTCATGCTTCGACACGTAGGAGATATAACCGCATCGTGGGCGTTACACTTATGATATATAATCCCATTTGCCCTAGAAAAATTAAGGAGAGGACTTTCGGGATGGAACGCCGATACGTCCATTTTGCATCATGTTTTCCTAATGTTATTTATAATGTGTTCACCCATAACAATGGTTTTTTGGAGTAATTCTAATGCCTTTTCTCTCATAATATGCAAGGTTTACACAAAGAGGGAGAATTCCGGCAGCTGCAAATCTGGACCTGGAAAAGCTACATCACGCCACCTATTCTGCACAACTCCAAATGAGCTGAAACTTCACGGAGAATTTTGGTGGAATATATGAGGAACATTGGATCCAATAAGTACCAGAGGGGGCCACCAGGTGGGCACAACCCACCCGGGCGCGCCCTGGTGGGTTGTGCTCACCCAGGCCCACCTCCGGTGCCCATCTTCTGGTATATAAGTCATTTTAACCTAGAAAAAAAATTAAGGAGAGGACTTTCAGGATGAAGCGCCGCCGCCTCGAGGCGAAACTTGGGGCAGGAGCACTTTTGCCCTCCGACGGAGCGATTTCACTGGGGGAACTTCCCTCCCAGAGGGGGAAATCATCGTCATCATCATCACCAACAACTCTCCCATCTTGGGGAGGGCAATCTCCATCAACATCTTCAACAACACCATCTCATCTCAAACCCTAGTTCATGTCTTGTGTTCAATCTTGTTACCGGAACTATAGATTGGTGCTTGTGGGTGACTAGTAGTGTTGATTACATCTTGTAGTTGATTACTATATGGTTTATTTGGTGGAAGATTATATGTTCAGATCCAATATGCTATTTAATACTCCTCTGATCATGAGCATGTTTATCATTTGTGAGTAGTTACTTTTGTTCTTGAGGTCACGGGAGAAATCATGTTGCAAGTAATCATGTGAACTTGATATGTGTTTGATATTTTGATAGTATGTATGTTGTGATTCCCTTAGTGGTGTCATGTGCACGTTGACTACATGACACTTCACCATATTTGGGCCTAAGGGAATGCATTGTGGAGTATCAATAAGATGATGGGCTGCGAGAGTGACAGAAGCTTAAACCCCAGTTTATGCGCTACTCCGTAAAGGACCGATTGGATCTAAAAGTTTAATACTATGGTTAGAATTTATTCTTAAACTTTTCTCATAGTTGCGGATGCTTGCGGTGAAGGAAATATGCCCTAGAGGCAATAATAAAGTTATTATTTATTTCCTTATTTCATGATAAAGGTTTATTATTCATGCTAGAATTGTATTAACCGGAAACATAATACATGTGTGAATACATAGACAAACATAGTGTCACTAGTATGCCTCTACTTGACTAGCTCGTTAATCGAAGATGGTTAAGTTTCCTAACCATAGACATGAGTTGTCATTTGATTAACGGGATCACATCATTAGGATAATCATGTGATTGACTTGACCCATTCCGTTAGCTTAGCACTTGATCGTTTAGTATGTTGCTATTGCTTTGTTCATGACTTATACATGTTCCTATGACTATGAGATTATGCAACTCCCGTTTACCGTAGGAACACTTTGTGTGCTACCAAACGTCACAACGTAACTGGGTGATTATAAAGGTGCTCTACAGATGTCTCCAAAGGTACTTGTTGAGTTGGCGTATTTCGAGATTAGGATTTGTCACTCCGATCGTCGGAGAGGTATCTCTGGGCCCACTCGGTAATATACATCACTATAAGCCTTGCAAGCATTGTAACTAATGAGTTAGTTGCGGGATGATGTATTAAGGAACGAGTAAAGAGACTTTCCGGTAACGATATTGAACTAGGTATTGAGATACCGACGATCGAATCTCGGGCAAATTGGTTTCAATTAATAGCGACAATACTGAGGAGATGATGGAGCGCTCCCACCCCCACCCCGGCGATCTCCACCCCCTTCCGGCGATCTCCTCCACTAGCCACTAAATTCTAGTTCCCTTCCAGTGGATCTCTTTGGCGCTCCGAGATCTACACGTTCATACCCATCTTCAATGGGTTCCATGGAGGGTTCCACCCTTGGCTTGGACTTCTCCAAGGGTTTGGCCTTTGCGGAGAAGGTTTTCAAATCTACGGGCTTTTCGGTACACCCCATGGAGGACTCCTACATCTTCACCATGGTGGTTTCGTTTGGATGCCATAATTTTCGTTTGAACGAAGATTCTGTGGCTGCAGCTCTGGAAGCAGCTATTGGTGGTTCGGGCATTGATTTCATGGTATTTTTGATAAAGGACAAGGTATTTGGATTTCAAGTCTCTTGCAAGGTTGTTGCCATGATTATTCTTCGCCTTCGGTCTTTTTCTTGCGATCAATTCAAATGCTACTTTCATCTGTGGAGTAACGGTGGTCCTAATTGGAGTCGTGAGTTCAAGATCTGGAATTTAGAGTGTGATGATGAGTGGATCCTAGTGAGTCCCTCCAAGAGACGTGCGGCACTAGGGGTTTTAGCCATGCATTCTAAGCCATCTAAGTCTTCCTTCAAATCTGCTCATTTAATTGGCAAAAAGCTCTCATTTGCAGTTTTTCAGAGCTATGGTGCTTGCCAGGATTATCGTTATCCAGCTACGGAAAGTTGCATTCGTGATATTCAACAGGCGGGATACTCAATTTCTTCTCATGAGCGGGTTATTATTCGTCCAACATTGTCGGCGACTCGCCGGTGGACGTCGGCGAGACCATCTATCTCGTTTGGTACGGTGCATGATCTTAGGCCCCACGCTGATCGCACGCCACCCATCTCGGGCGGGAATTCTGTTCCTTTGAATGAGGACGTGTCGGGCCATGTTGGGCCCGCTTCTGTGGCCTCAGAGGGCCTTGATCAGTCATCATCCTCCGCTGAGGTGGGTCGGGCTTCGCCGGTTTCCTTTGGGGAGCAGCTGGATATCCACTCATCTCAACAAGCAAGGAATGATTTTGATAATTTAATTTCTGGTATGGTTGATGAAATTTCTACGTGTCAGAAGTGCCTTGAAAAGGGTCACTTCGCTTCTGAATGTACATCTATGCTCTGGTGTATCTCCTGCCTTCGGTCTGGTCACGTCAAAAAAGATTGTAACAAATTTGCTAGAATCTTGGGGCTCGTGTGGCAAGCCAAGCCCGTTAACGCTCCATCTTCCGAGGCGCGCTGCGGGAATATCTCTCTGACAAATCCTTTACCAAACTTGGACCTCCCTTGCACTTCCGCATTTACACCGTCGTCCAGTTCCATCAGCCCCGCCCCCAAGAAACCACCGACCTCGCCGCCTGCAACCCCCCCCCACCCTTGCACTCGCCGTCTTTGGAGGCGGAGCTCTCGACTCAGATGGCCAACTTCCATCTAGATCCCCTGCGGTACGTACCTGCTGGTCACCATATCGTTGATGGTGGAGAAGATCGTCTGCCGCGAACCTTTGTGACGCCACATATCCCAATTGTGCGCCGCCATGAGGAGTTCATGCTTGCGGAGGTAATGCCTATTCCTCAACCAGATGAGATTGGTGCTGCTAGAGAGGAAGTAGTGCAGTGGTTGCAAGGGCATGGTGTTCATGTTCGGTCAGCCCAGCCTTGGGTACGGTCTGTTGGGCTTTTTGAGCTTCGAGATGCTGCCGTCAGATTTTCTTTGCTGCAACTTCCGCCTCAGCCGCTGGGTAATGACCTGTTTTGTGCGATTTATGAAGCATGACGAGGGGGAAAATTTTAGGGGCGTTCAGGGTTTTCGTCAGGGACTTCTTATGTTTCTTGGTATTCCGCTGGACCTTCGCAACACTGAATGCATTAGGGCAGCTGTGAATACTTTTGGCAAATTTCACCATTGGATCAGTGAGGACCCCTATTTGGTTCGCTCTTTGGTTTTTGCTTCATTCCCAGAGGATATTCTTGTGCCACGTGATGTGGTCTTCATGGATTTTGCGGCCTATGGTGGGGCGCGGGTTTCTTGGACTGCGCCTCTATACATTTTGGGGGCGAACTTTGCTGAGCAAATGCCCCAGGATGAAGATTGGATGCCCATCAATGGAAATCCGCATCCAGTTCTGGGTGTTCCTTTCCCTGAGTTACCCCAGTTTAACCTTCATGCCTACCCCGCCTTGGGGTGGAATGCAGTCCCTCCTCCGCCGCCAGAGCCTGTGATCATTGAAGTAGCTGAGGACAATTGGGGAAATGGCCAAGACAATGCTGAGCCTGAACCTGTTCAAGATCAAGAATCAATGGTGGTGGATCTCTCTGCCCAACCAAGCTCTTCTACTGACCAAGGTCCACCCGTCATTGTGGTGGAGGATGATCTATCTGAAGCAACTATGTTGCCTGTAGTCAATGAAGATGCAGCAAACAATTGGGCTATTGTGGTGTATCAGCCTCCTGCTGTCACGGAGAAGATTGCTCTACCTGCGATTCCTTTTGGGCCTCCTTTGCCCCCGGAGATGATTTGGAGGAGGTCTTTTGAGAACCTTCTGCAAGCTCCTGTAGCGTTCTCTGTGCCCAGGCCAGTGCTGCTGCAGCCTTTGTCGCCGGTTGTTCTGTCTAAGAGGAGCTGGGATTTGGCTTTCAGCGATTCGGACCTGCCACGACTTACATGGAGGGAAGAGGAGCCAGCTAGGCCAGTTGCCAGGGCGCTTTTTTTCTGATCCTGTTGATGTGCAACCTGTGCAGGTTCCCCCTTCTGCTGCGGTTAAAGCTCGCAGGCCCCGAAAGACTCTGGCGCCAACTCCAATTGTCGACACCATAGTTCGACGCTGCACCAGAAGCTTGGCCCAGCGTGATGGTTTCAAGCCCACATTCCAAGAGCTCGCACTACAGCCCAAGAGAAAGAAGCCCAAGGCCAAGCCTTTCACGGCCCACATGTATGAAGAGCCTGCTTCTGATGAAATTCCTCCTGAAACCCCTGTTAGTAGACTCCAAGAAGTTGGACGCGAGCTTCAGATTGATGCTGCTCTGCTATCTGTGGATGCACTTATGGTGGACCCACCTGCTGTAGCTTCGCCTTGATATAATGATTAGAGTGTCCCTGGCATATTAGGTTTCGCAAGCCCTTAACTTTGCTTTATCTTTATTTTTTGGCAATTTTCTGCTTCTGGAACCTTGGTGCTTGGTAATGTTGGGACAGACTAGACTGTGCTATGTTAGACATGTGGTATTGTGTGCCATGTGGTTTCTGATCTTTATCTTTTGCTATAATGAGTAATACTTGTAGAAACTGGAATGTTCTGTGTTGGAATGTAAGAGGTCTGAACTCTGAAGCTAGACAGAGAGCTGTTAGGCAGAAAATTGAGGAAAGCCGATGTTCAATAGCTTGTCTGCAAGAAACAAAATGTGCTTCTTTTGACTCTAGGACAATCAAATCTTTCTGCCCTAAAAGATTTGACTCTTTTGTCTATTCTCCTTCAATTGGAGCCTCTGGTGGAATTATTGTTGTCTGGAATTCTACAGTTTTTAGTGGCATTGTAATTGAAGTAAAGCAGTTTGCTGTGGTTGTTCAGTTTACTTCCAGGCAAAATAATGAAACTTGGACTCTTGTGGCTGTTTATGGCCCTTGTCAGGGTGTAGCCAGGGACAACTTTGCGGATTGGTTATACAACCTGGTCATACCTATCAATGAGCACTGGTTGCTACTTGGCGATTTCAATTTCCTCTGATCTGTGGATAACAGAAACTTACCTGGGGGGGACATAAATGACATGTTCATTTTTAACGAGATTATTGGTCACCTGGGCCTCCTTGAGCTTCCAATCAAAGGCAGATCCTACACATGGTCCAATATGCAGGACACCCCACTTCTTGAGCAGCTAGACTGGTTTTTTACTTCTGTAGATTGGATTTCCGATTACCCCATGACTGAAGTTCTGCCCCTGGCTCGGACTGCATCCGATCATGTGCCTTGTTTAGTGTCCATCAAGACTTCCATTCCAAAATCAAATATCTTTAGGTTTGAAAACTATTGGATTGAACTGGAGGGTTTCATGAACTATGTTGAATCTTTTTGGAAGCAGCCCTCTCGGAAAACACACATAACTGCTAAAATTGCAGACAAATTTAAATGTTTGAGAATGTGTCTTAAGAGATGGAAAATGAATACTTCCAAATTGAGGTTATTGATTAGCAAATGCAATCATGTCATCTTCCTTCTAGACGAATTAGAGGAGTGGAGGCCTCTCTTTATTCAAGAGAACAATTTCAGAAGAATTGTCAAAACCCATCTGGAAAAGCTCCTGCACTTACAGTTTCTGTACTGGAAGAAGCGATGCTCTATCCGGTACTTTAAGGTGGGGGGAGAAAACACTAAATTCTTCCATGCTATGGCCACTGAGAGGCACAGGAGGAACTCTATAGCTAGTTTAAGACTACCTGATGGAACTGTAGTCTCTGATCACTCCCAAATGGCTGGAATTCTCTGGAGTTGTTTTAAGAATAGAATGGGCACCTCCAGAGGGATTGTGATGGGTTTTGATTTGTCTACACTTATCTCTCCAGTGTCTGGCCTTGAGGTGCTCACTAGGCCTTTTGAAAAGGAGGAAATGGACAATGTGGTCAAGCATATGCCTGTGGATAAAGCACCTGGTCCTGATGGATTTAATGGTTTGTTTTTTAAGAAATGCTGGCACCTTATTTCTGGGGAATTTTATGAGCTAGCTCAGGCTTTTCATGAGGGAGTGGCTGTCTTAGAAAACATCAATAGTTCTTTTATTACTCTGGTGCCCAAAAAACTTTCTCCTGAGGAAGTGGGTGACTTCAGACCTATCTCTCTCACTAGTATGGGGCTTAAATTTTTGTCCAAAATGGCTGCAAATAGATTTCAAGCAATGATTATGCAGTGCATCCATAAGAACCAATATGGTTTCATTAAGACCAGAACAATACAAGACTGTCTGGGTTGGACTTTTGAATACTTGCATCAATGCCATCAGTCAAAAAGGCCAATAGTAATCCTCAAATTGGACTTTGAAAAGGCTGTTGACTCTATTGAGCATGAAGCTATCTTTCAAATTCTTAGATATAAGGGCTTCAATGATAAGTGGATTCTTTGGATGAAACAGCTTCTTACCACTGGTACTTCTTCTATTCTGCTCAATGGAGTCCCTGGGAGGAAGTTTGTTTGTAAGAAAGGAGTTAGACAGGGTGACCCTGTATCTCCCCTGCTATTTGTCATAGCTGCTGACCTGCTACAAACAGTCATTAATGATATGTACAGGAAGGGACTTCTGCATTTACCCATACCCTACCATGATACAGACTACCCTGTGATCCAGTATGCAGATGATACTTTGATCATCCTCCCTGCAGACAGGGCTCAACTACTGGCTCTGAAAGATATGCTACAGGTGTTCTCTCAGTCCACTGGTCTGGATGTCAACTATCAAAAGTCCTTTATTATTCCAATCAATGTTGACAATGCTGTAATGAAGGATTTGGCAACTGCTTTTGGCTGCAAAATTGGTACAATGCCATTTACTTACCTAGGATTACCTGTGGGGACCACAAGACCCAAAATGGTAGACTTCATGCCACTGGTGGACTGTATGGAGAGAAGAATGACTGCCAGTTCTTCTTTCCTTAACCAAGGAGAAAGGCTACAGTTTCTAAACTCTGCTCTATCCTCTTTACCAGTTTTCTTTATGGGTAGTCTTGCCCTCCCAGCTGGTATTCTGAAACAGTTGGAAAGAATTCAAAGACAGTGCTTGTGGAGAAAGCATAGAGATGAGCCAGCCCCATCTCTAGCTGCTTGGGAACTAATATGTAGGCCAAAAAACAAAGAAGGTCTTGGTATTCTTAATCTGGGGGTTCAGAATGTGGCTCTCCTCCTCAAGCATGCCAGTAATTTCTTGAACAAACGAGAAATTCCCTGGGTATCCCTAGTTTGGGATTCATATTATTTTGAGAGAATGCCCCAGGGAACAAATGATTGTGGCTCCTTCTGGTGGAGAGATATTTGTAAAGTCATGCAGCATTTTAGGGACTGCTCCTGGGTGCAGATCAATGAAGGGGACACTGCTCTATTTTGGTCTGATAACTGGGACCTTGGCTCTGAAACATCTAGTTTGCAGGCAAGATTCCCAAGGCTTTTCTCTTTTGCCAAGGACCCCTGGGTCTCAATTAAGGATATTTTTAATACCCATGATCTGCACCAACTTTTTCATCTTCCCTTATCGGCTCAAGCTTTTGATGAGTTAAATCTGATAAAGGATTTAATGGACTCACATAGAAGAGACCCCAGCTCGAAGGACTGTTGGTTCTGGCAGGGCTCTTCCAAGTTTTACAAGCCCAAGATGTTTTACTCACACTCCTTTCAGACTGAGTCCTTCAATCCTTTGCTCTGTTGGATATGGAAATCCTCCTGTACTCTCAAAATCAAGGTCTTTGCTTGGATGCTTATTATGGACAGGTTGAACACCAAGGATATGGTTCAGAGAAGACACTGGCACATGGAGGATGGTGTCCACTGTAGGCTATGCCCTTTGCAGGCTAGGGAAACCAGGGATCACTTGTTCTTCAATTGCAATTTCAGTGTAAGGGTCTGGAATTATCTGCAAATTGATTGGTCTACTGGCACCTCCATGATTGAGCTGGTTACTCAGGCAAGGAGAAATTTTGAAAGGCCTTTCTTCTCTGAAGTGGTATTCATTGCTTGCTGGCATATTTGGATCATCAGAAATGCCAAAGTGTTCAGAAATGAGAGGGAAAGTTTCAATAAATGGAGGTTTGCTTTCAGGCAAGATATTAGCCTCATGCAGCACAGAATCAGAGCTGCTTACAAGGATGACCTGCTCAAGTGGATTTCTTACCTCCCCCCTTAAGCTAGTTTGGTAGGGCTTTCTTTTTTCTTCTTTCTTGTAACCTGGTTACTCCTTGTAATCAACTTGTTGTATCTGTTATTTTTCAATAAAGTTTTGATCTGCTGTGGGGGTTTTGACCCACAGTTCCCAGTCAAAAAAAAAATCTCGGGCAAATAACATACCAATGACAAAGGGAACAACATATGTTGTTATGCGGTTTGACCGATAAAGATCTTCATAGAATATGTAGGCGCCAGTATGAGCATATAGGTTCCGCTATTGGTTATTGACTGGAGACGTGTCTCGGTCATGTCTACATAGTTCTCGAACCCGTAGGACCGCACGCTTAACGTTCGGTGACGATTTGTATTATGAGTTAATGTGTTTTGATGTACCGAAGGTAGTTCGGTGTCCCGGATGAGATCGGGCACATGACGAGGAATCTCGAAATGCTCGAGATGTAAAGATCAATATATTGGACGACTATATTCGTACATCGGAAAGGTTCCGAGTGATTCGGGTATTTTTCGAAGTACGGGAGAGTTACGGGAATTCGCCGGGGAGTATATGGGCCTTATTGGGCTTTTAAGGGAAAGAGAGAGGAGAGGTTGCACGCCACCCAATGCTTAGTCCGAATTGGACTAGGGGGAGGGGCGGCGCCCCCTCCATCCTTCTCTTCTCTTTTCCCTTTCCTTCTCCCCTACTCCTACTACTTGGAAGGGCTCCTAGTTCTACTAGGAAAGGGGTAATCCTACTCCCGGTGGGAGTAGGACACCCCTAGGGCGCGCCATAGAGAGGGCCGGCCCTCCCCCTCCTCCACTCCTTTATATACGGGGAGGGGGGCACCCCTTGGAGACACAACAATTGATCATTGATCTTTTAGCCGTGTGCGGTGCCCCCCTCCATCATAATCCACATCGGTCATATCGTAGCAGTGCTTAGGCGAAGCCCTGCATTGGTAGCATCATCATCACCGTCATCACGCCGTCGTGCTGGCGGAACTCTCCCTCGAAGCTCTGCTGGATCGGAGTTCGTGGGACGTCATCGAGCTGAACGTGTGCTGGACTCGAAGGTGCCATGCGTTCGGTACTTGGATCGGTCAGATCGTGAAGACGTACGACTACATCAACTGTGTTGTGCTAACGCTTCCACGTTCGGTGTACGAGGGTACGTGGACACACTCTCCCCTGTCGTTGCTATGCATCACCATGATCGTGCGTGTGCGTAGGAATTTTTTTGAAATTACTATGTTCCCCAACAGTGGCATCCGAGCTAGGTTTATGCGTAGATGTTATATGCACAAGTAGAACACAAGTGAGTTGTGGGCGATACAAGTCATACTGCTTACCAGCATGTCATACTTTGGTTTGGCGGTATTGTTGGATGAAGCGGTCCGGACCGAAATTACGTGTACGCTTATGCGAGACTGGTTCTACCGACGTGCTTTGCACACAGGTGGCTGGTGGGTGTCAGTTTTTCCAACTTTTGTTGAACCGAGTGTGGCTACGCCCGGTCCTTATGAAGGTTAAAACAACATTAACTTGACAAACTATTGTTGTGGTTTTGATGCGTAGGTAAGAACGATTCTTTCTCAGCCCGTAGCAGCCACGTAAAACTTGCAACAACAAAGTAGAGGACGTCTAACTTGTTTTTGCAGGGCATGTTGTGATGTGATATGGTCAAGATGTGATGAAATATAAATTGTTGTATGAGATGATCATGTTTTGTTAAAGTTATCAGCTACTGGCAGGAGCCTTATGGTTGTCTCTTTATTTGTATAAGATGCAAGTGCTATGTAATTGCTTCACTTTATCGCTATGCGATAGCAATAGTTGCAAAAGCAATAGCTGGTGAGACGACCATGTGACGACATGTTGATAAAAGATCAAGATGATGGAGATCATAGTGTCATGCCGGTAACAATGGAGATCATGACAGTACTTTGGAGGTGGAGATTAAAAGCACAAGATGATGATGGCCATATCATGTCACATATTATGATCGCATGTGATGTTTATCTTTTATACATCTTATTTTGCTTAGTTCGGTGGTAGCTTTATAAGATGATCCCTTACTAAATTTCAAGGTAAAAGTGTTCTCCCTGAGTATGCACCATTGCCAAAGTTCGCCGTGCCGAGACACCACGTGATGATCGGGTGTGATAAGCTCAACATTCATCTACAACGGGTGTAAGACAGTTTTACACACGTAGAATACTCAGGTTAAACTTGACGAGCCTAGCATATGCAGATATGGCCTCGGAACACCGAGACCGAAAGGTCGAGCGTGAATCATATAGTAGATATGATCAACATAGTGATGTTCACCATTGAAAACTACTCCATCTCACGTGATGATCGAACATGGTTTAGTTGATTTGGATCACGTGATCACTTAGATGATTAGAGGGATGTCTATATAAGTGGGAGTTCTTAATTAATATGATTAATTGAACTTTAATTTATCATGAACTATGTCCTGGTAGTATTAGCATATCTATGTTGTAGATCAATAGCTCGCGTTTAGCTCCCCTGTTTTATTTTTGATATGTTCCTAGAGAAAAATAAGTTGAAAGATGTTAGTAGCAAAGGTGCGGACTAGCTCCGTGATTTGAGGATTATCCTCATTGCTTCATAGAAGTATTATGTCCTTGATGCACCGCTAGGTGATAGAACTATTGCAGGAGCAGATGCAGACGTTTTGAACGTTTTGACAAAAGCTCGGTATGATAACTACTTGATAGTTTAGTGCACCATGCTTTACGTCTTAGAACCAGGACTTAAAAATGTTTTGAATGCCACGGAGCATATAAGATGTTCCAAGAGTTGAAATTGGTATTTCATACTCATGCCCGTGTCGATAGGTATGAGACCTCTGACATTACTCTGACCCTACAAGATGGAGGAGAATGGCTCAACCAGTAAGCATGTGCTCAGATTGTCTGAGTACTACAATCACTTGAATCAAGTGGGAGTTAATCTTCCAAATAAGATAGTGATTGACAGAGTTCTCTAGTCACTATCACCAAGTTGCTAGAACTTCGTGATGAACTATTATATGCAAGGAATAACGGAAATGATTTCCAAGCTCTTCGTGATGCTGAAATCGACGAAGGTACAAATCAAGAAAAGCTATAAGCCTTGCAAGCATTTTAACTAATGAGTTAGTTGCGGATGATGTATTACGGAACGAGTAAAGAGACTTTCCGGTAACGAGATTGAACTAGGTATTGAGATACCGACGATCGAATCTCGGGTAAGTAACATACCGATGATAAAGGGAACAACGTATGTTGTTATGCGGTTTGACCGATAAAGATCTTCATAGAATATGTAGGAGCCAACATGAGCATCTAGGTTCCGCTATTGATTATTGACCGGAGACGTGTCTCAGTCATGTCTACATAGTTCTCGAACCCATAGGGTCCGCACGCTTAACGTTCGGGGACGATTTGTATTATGAGTTTATGTGTTTTGATGTACCGAAGGTAGTTCAGAGTCCCGGATGAGATCGGGGACATGACAAGGAATCTTGAAATGGTTGAGACGTAAAGATCTATATATTGGACGACTATATTCGGACATCGAAAAGGTTCCGAGTGATTCGGGTATTTTTCGGAGTACCGGAGAGTTACGGGAATTCGTCGGGGAGTATATGGGCCTTATTGGGATTTAAGGGAAAGAGAGAGGAGAGGCTGCGCGTCCCCCCAATGCTTAGTCCGAATTGGACTAGGGGGAGGGGTGGCACCCCCTCCATCCTTCTCTTCTCTTTTCCCTTTCCTTCTCTCCTACTCCTACTACTTGGAAGGGCTCCTAGTTCTACTAGGAAAGGGGGAATCCTACCCCCGGTGGGAGTAGGACTCCCCTAGGACGCGCCATAGAGAGGGCCGGCCCTCCCCCTCCTCCACTCCTTTATATACGAGGAGGGGGGAACCCCTTGGAGACACAACAATTGATCATTGATCTTTTAGCTGTGTGCGGTGCCCCCCTCCACCATAATCCACCTCGGTCATATCGTAGCAGTGCTTAGGCGAATCCCTGCGTCGGTAGCATCATCATCACTGTCATCACACTATCGTGCTGACGGAACTCTCCCTCGAAGCTCTGCTGGATCGGAGTTCGTGAGACGTCATCGAGCTGAATGTGTGCTGAACTCGGAGGTGCCGTGCGTTCGGTACTTGGATCGGTCGGGTCGTGAAGACGTACGACTACATCAACTGCGTTGTGCTAACGCTTCCTCTTTCGGTCTACGAGGGTACGTGGACACACTCCCCCCTCTCATTGCTATGCATCACCATGATCCTACGTGTGCGTAGGAATTTTTTTGAAATTACTACGTTCCCCAACATGCGGGAGGGTTAATCATAAGTAGGAGGTTTGTTCAAGTAAGAACATCACCTAAGCACCGGTTCACCCACATATCAAATTATCAAAGTAGCGAACACAAATCGAACCAACATGATGAAAGTGACTAAATGAAATTCCCGTGTACCCTCAAGAACACTTTGCTTATCATAAGAGACCGTTTTGGCCAGTCCTTTGCCTCAAAAGGATTGGGCTACCTTGCTGCACTTTTGCTAGTACTATCATTACTTGCTCGTTACAAATTATCTTGCTATCAAACTACTCTGCTACTTACAATTTCAGCACTTGCAGACATTACCTTGCTGAAAACCACTTGTCATTTCCTTCTGCTCCTCGTTGGGTTCGACACTCTTACTGATCGAAAATATCTACAATTGATACCCTATACTTGTGGGTCATCAAACGCCGCCATCTCGAGGCGAAATCTGGTCAGGAGCACTTTTGCTCTCTGGCGGAGCGATTCCGCCGAGGATACTTCCCTCCGGGAGGGGAAAAGCGAAGCCATCGTCATCACAAACAACCCTCTCATCATGGGAGGACCAATCTTCATCAACATCTTCACCAACACCATCTCACCTCAAACCCTAGTTCACCTCCTGTATTCAATCTTTGTCTCAAAACCTCAGATTGGTACCTATGGGTTGCTAGTAGTGTTGATTACATCTTGTACTTGATGCTAGTTGGTTTATTTGGTGGAAGATTATATATTCAGATCCATGATGATATTCAATACCCCTCTGATCTTGCACATGAATATGATTTGTGAGTAGTTACTTTTATTCTTGAGGACATGGGAGAAGTCTTGTCATAAGTAATCGTGTGAATTTGGTATTCATTCGATATTTTGATGATATGTATGTTGCTGTTTTCCTTAGTGGTGTTACGTGAACGTCGACTACATGACACTTCACCATATTTGGGCATAAGGGAATGCATTGTGGAGTAGTAATTAGATGATGGGTTGCTAGAGTGACAGAAGCTTGAACCCTAGTTTATGCGCTATTCCGTAAGGGCTGATTTGGATCCATATGTTTCATGATATGGTTAGATTTATCTTAATTCTTTTTTCGTAGTTCTGGATGCTTGTGAGAGGGGTTAATCATAAGTGGAAGGCTTGTTCAAGTAAGAACATCACTCAAACACCGGTGCACCCACATATCAAATTATCAAAGTAACGAACATGAATCAAACAAACATGATGAAAGTGACTAGATGAAATTCCCATGTGTCCTCAAGAGCGCTTTACTTGATATAAGAGAAAGTTCCGGCCTGTCCTTTGCTACAAAAAGGATTGAGCTACCTTGATGCACCTTTGTTATCGTTACTACTATTTGCTCGTTACAAATTACCTTGCTATCAAACTATCTGTTACCGACAATTTCAGTGCATGCAGATAATACCTTGCTGGAAGCCGTTTGTCATTTCTTTCTACTCCTCATTGGACTCTACACTCTTATCGAAAGAACTAGGATTGATCCCTTATAGTTGTGGGTCATCAGGAGTCTGAGGACCTGGGGTGTCCAGAAGGTTTATGTCCTCTCCAGGGACCCGGTCCTTGGGAACATGTGGGTTCCAACAGAGGCACATTAAGGTCTAGGGTTTTACCCTTGATGAAATTTTCCGTGTTGGGTGGCTTCATAGGAGTGGTAGCATGGTCCCCAACATCCTTGAATACCTCGACCCCTCTTAATAGTGCGGTTGTCCTGTGACTCAAATAAAATAAAATAAATCTTTGAGTCTTCAGAAAACTGGTGCCCTTTTCCCTTTTTGAATTAGGGGGTCAGCCATGTCCGTAGACAACTATTGAGAACGACATTAGACCTCACAAACCCCATTGTCATCAACACCAAAATACCATTGAAGGAACAACACACTTTCAAGTTAAAAATCCAAAAATGTTTTAATTCATGAATCACAAATATGATTTATGATCCATCTTCGCGTAGATTTGTCTCGACAAGAGCTTCGATACCATATCCCATATGTATATGTTTTGACAATAAAATTCACCTTAAAGTTGTCATCCCATGATGTATGAAGTTTGCGGTGTATTGGTACCAAAATTGTTCAACAACCAGCCAACCACATTATTTTCTAGCAAGTTAGAGTAACCTAGCAAGTACCAACGAAAAAAGAGTAGTTGAAGCAAGCTCACATGTGGTCTTTTTTTAAGGTAACCCTATTTAAAATCCAACAATAAAAGCATACTGTCAATCAGGATAATGGCTTGAGAGATAAAAATTAAAATAAAATAAAATTAAAGACTAATGTCATGCATATGGGTCATTGTTGCATGCATGCAACCATGCCGCACCTCTCCCTAGTCCACTCATTTTTTAAACCGTGTTTACGCTTGAACTGGAGTCCTTGAACTGCCAACCAACCGTGCATTTTTTTCCTACAGGTTCTTGGAGCCATTAGTCATCGAGCATGCAGATCTCTAGAAAAAGTCCACTAGACGAGATCTTCTCACTTCCTCGATAGCGAGTGCTCCTAGTTGATATAACTGCCCATCCGTTCTACTACGTGTGATCCACTCGGTTTAGTGCCCGCACCTTCTAAGCCATCGTCTTCTTCCTGTGTGCTAATCCAATGGCTAGGGTTCTGCCGTTTCTCGCGCTCTTGTACCTTGTGGCCTCTACGCTGGTTTACGTCAGCGAAGCGAGGAAGATGGTTGGGATATACATGCTCAAGAAAGGGGATTTCTCCGTGAAGGTCACCAATTGGGGCGCCACTATCATGTCGATCATCGTCCCCGACAACAAAGGTATGATGAGCAGATGATGTTCCTTCATTTCAATACAATATAAAATCAAACATTATTCTTTTGTTGGTACCCAGTAATCATGCAGCCTCTTAGGATGACACATGTTGGGTTTTTTCAAGGGTTAAGTGATATCAAAATAAATTTGTGGCGTTGATGTCCATGAATATATCCATAGATGAACAAAAAAACCATTTCCATGCGCAAATTCGATGAATATTCATGCCAATTGGGTTTTATTGGCGTAATAAATTATAGCATTACGAATGAAGAATAAGCAAAATGTTTTTTTTACAAGAACATAGGGGAGTTAGATTTCCCAATTATATATTTCCCATTCATATATAGATGATGTTTTAGGCACTAACACGATCTCTAGTGTGCATTTTTATCATTAATTTCATAGGCTCGTGTTAGGAGAAAAATATCTTGCACCTCTCTTTCATGTGCCCATTATTAGTAAAACTTAATAAAGTTCGAATATGCATATTAAAAAGTTATCTACTTACAAAAGGAAGGGTTGTGTGATAAATCTTTGATGGCCCACATTATATAAAGGTTTTAATTCCCTTTGTAAAGAATTGCATTCCATGCCGACTCATAAATAATCGGATTACCAACCCTGAGTTTTGCCCCATACACAATTAAAACACCGCACCTATACACATGTGGGTTTGGCTATCCAAACTCCTGAGTATTCCTCAAAAGAAAAAGAACTCATGAGTAAAACTGCCATGTTTAATAGCTTCCTTCATTTTTATTTTTATTTTGCGGGTAGCTTCCTTCATTTGTTGTGAGCTTGTTTTTGTGTGCGAGGCTTGATATGCCGAAATGATTTTGTAGGGAATTTGGCCGATGTTGTGCTGGGTAAAGACACCCTCGCTGAATATGTTGTAAGATCATCGAATTCCATCTTCTCCAACTAATCTACATATGAGCCCAACGTCTTAGGATTATTGTTATCACAATTTCAATTCGTTTCCTCTGAATATTTCCTCTTGCGGACCAGAACGATACGGCCTACTTCGGGCCGCTGAGCGGGCGCGTAGCACAACGAATGGCCAGAGGCCGGTTCGTCCTCGACGGCAAAGTATACCACACGTACATCAACGACGGCAGGAACGCCATCCATGGTATGCATTGTTCGATTCTGTCAAAGAGCTACCCGCGATAACACGCGGTAATTAATTTTCTGTTGTTATAGGTGGCCACAGGGGATTCAGCAAAGTCATATGGACGGTGAAGGAGTACGTCGCCGGCGGCGACTCCCCGTATATCACGCTCTACTACCGCAGCTTCGACGGGGAGCAAGGTCGGAGAAACGATACGACCCATTTTACCAAAGAAAATGTTGCATGTAATGTGATCAATCATGCTTGCAACCAATTATTAACCAGGATTCCCCGGAGACTTGGACGTGTACGCGACGTACCAGGTGTCGAGCCCGTACGTGCTGAGCATCCGCACGAACGCGACGGCGCTGAACAAGGCGACGCCGGTGAACTTCCTGCAGCACGTGTACCTCAACCTGGGCGGGCAGGGCAGCGGCGACGTGCTGGGCCACACGCTCCAGCTCTCCGCGTCCCGGTACACCCCGATGGACGAGGAGCTCCTCCCGTCGTCGGGCCGCGTCGACCCGGTGGCCGGCACCAACTACGACTTCCGGACGCCGACGCCCATCGGCGCGCGCATCCGGCAGGTCATGGGCGGCAAGGGCGTCCGCGGGTACGACATCAACTACGTGATCGACGGGGCCGGCATGCGGAGGGTGGCGGCGGTCCGGGACGGCGCGTCCGGGCGCGCGCTGCAGCTGTGGGCCAACCAGCCGGCCATGCAGCTCTACACCGGCAACGGGCTGAACAACACCAGGGGGAAGGGCGGCATCGTGTACCGGCAGTACGCTGGGTTCTGCCTTGAGACGCAGGCGTACCCGGACGCCGTGAACCACCCCGAGTTCCCGTCCGTGACGGTGAGGCCCGGCCAGGTGTACAAGCACGACATGCTCCTCAAGTTCTCCTTCTAACTTTGTAGTAGTACATTCCCATCGAGAAAATAAAATAAAAATTTGGCGTGTATGATGTGTTGGGTTTGGGCAAGGGCATCGGGTATCTTCTTTGCAAACGGGGCTGGCTGGCCCGTATGCTGCAACCAACAACGGGCCCAACTTGTGTAAGCAAAAAGTTGACTCTGAGGATCACGCCACGCTACACTCCGGTGTCGTGTCGGTGCACCGAGTGCGACGACCAGCATTGCCATCACAAGTTTGGCAGCGCGCAGGCAGTATGCGCAAGCGGCCAAGAACCGAAAGCGCAAGGAAGCCATGGTGACGCGGCACACGCCACAGCCTCTGCCACGGGGCTCACGCGCGCATCAGGTGACACGGCGACCCGCTACGTTTCCGGAGGGTCAGGTGGCAAAGGCGAAACCCTAACACGCATGGCGCGCGACGCCATGGCCACAACATCGGTTTTTCTTTTCTTTTTTTTTTCTTTTTGAGAACGGCTACAACATCGGTTGCGTGCACTGTTTACAACGGAAACGCTTTCCGCTTTTGCGACATATGTGGACATAACGTCGATTGCTTTAACAACTTATGGATTTCTTGTTAATCTCGGTCACCAGTGCACGTTGCTAAGCATGAACCTGAGCAAGAACACGCAAGAGGGTTGTGTGTGTTTTGCATTAAGATATAGTAGTAGATATCGGAGATGGTGCTGCGCTTTCAGTTATGTGCAACATGAGCGAAGTGCTATCGTGATTTCTAGTTCTTTGCTAGAGAGTGTGGCTTGAAGATTGGATTTTTCATACAAGGCTTCCAAATGTGAAATCTTCAACAAATTGCCTAATTTTCTCGTGAAATATTCAGGCATTCGATGAATAGACCGCGCCAACGTCGGAACATGAGACATGCATAGTTTGCTGTTGACACGCATTGGAACGAACAAAGTAAACGCCATAGCATTAAACGAAATGGATGGTTCATTCGGCGGAACATCACGGAGGAGGAATACAGGTCCCCCTTAGGTTCACATACGAGCAAACAAACACACGATTTTTCATGGTTCAACATGACCAGATGGGCAGGACGCTACTACAACGGGGGGCAGTTACTACAACTTCTTGAACCGTCCGGATTGCTCGTGCTCACGCTCACTTCCCTGATGGCGGCACGGTGGTCTGGGGCTGCTCCTTCACATTGGCGGTGGCTGTTGGAGGCGTTGCGGTGGTCGGGGCCTTGTCCTCCTTCTCCGGTGCCAGTGGCAGACCATCAATTTTGTAATAGGAACCCTAGAACATATACTTTCCGAACTTAATTTGTGAACGATTTTTGCTTGCACTTTAGATAGAGTGGTGGTAAAATAACATGAGAGGAATCAAAGGTAAAACAATCAAAGGAATGATGCTACTACCTCGGTGAAAATCTTGAAAGCCTCTTCAGGGGACTTGGTTTTCAGCACGTACAGAGCTTCCTCCTGCATGCAGTGAAACGAGTTAGTCAAACTATGGTAATTGGACCAGGAAATTGAGACCGCTGAGTTAATTCATACAGCTGCGGCGGCGGCAGCAAACTATGCTAGTAATAAGTAAGTTGCTCCCCAAATATGTGAGTAGTAAATCATCTGGCTTTTGCATCTACTCCATATATGATGTATTTCTAATATTTTTGAATTAATGTATCTCCTCTAGTTAGTATTCAATTAATATATTCAGATTGAAGCTTTGGATCACGGATCTAAATTTCTCAAGATCTTACTCACAACTTCTTGTCGATCTATTTTGCCCATACATCAGGCATACTATGTATTAGTGCTAGACTGGATAACACAAACAATATCTATGAGCATACGAGCAAAATACATAAGATCTAGCAAGGGATCCAAGTGTGAATCCATGAAACCAACTGTAATCTGCCTAAAAAAAATGTAACCATCATGATTTCCTATGGCTAGAATTGTATGGATCTATTACTACAATCCTAACACAAAAATGCAGAAAATTACTATAAAAAAGATTCAAAAGGAGAAAAGCGCGCGAAACCGTGATTTCAAAAAAGCGCGCGAAAGGCGATGCGATTCAAGAACCATATGTAAGTGGGTACTGAAATTGAGCATAGGTTCATGTATACCCTGGCGCGCGCCATTTGCTCGCTGGTGAGGGTCGGGGCCTCTAGAAGGTCATCATCGTTCCGGATGTAGAAATCGTCCTCGTTGTCGGCGTCGTAAGCGTACTCCTGCCTCCTGATCGAGCCCATCCTCTTGGGATCACTTGGGAAGTTTGGGAGAAGATGGAAAGGGGATAGCAGCACACAATGCAGGGAGGGTGGGGAGGATGGGGGTCCTTTTGTAGGCGACCGGAGGCGAGTGAGACGGTGGGGAGGGGATCATACGTGCATAGTGAGAAGTGACACGTATCGGGCCAGATCGGCGGCTCTCTCCTCTATCAATTCCAGTTCATTGCAGTTTGTAATCTCCCTGCCGCGTCCGGCCGGACGTCACGCATTAGGGGATGGTTGAATGCCAGGCCGGAGCGCATGCATGATAATTTGGTGAGGCGTAAATGCTAGCTTGCTTTGGAAGTTTGTTTTGACCCGGGTTAAACTTAAACACAAGCTAATGCGTACGTGGAGATTATTTTTTGAGAGGTTCGGTCGGTCCCTTCTGTCTCGGCGCTGTCACGTATACTACGTAGTAGCAGTCCAAAATAAGAAGTTGAGATGTGCAGCAAACATGAGCATAAAATAATGGAGTAGTAGTAGCAACGCAGACGCAGTTAATGGGCATCTGAATGATACATTTTCCAGTTAATCAATGTCACAACTCACAGCATACACTTAATCATTTACCAGGGAAAAGAGAACTCCAGAAAAGAACAGAAGGTGATAACGGAGCAGCGAAGGTTTGCTGATCTTGCAAGCATCAGTCATCACACGTTCCGTACACACATTACGTTTACCTCGATCGGTATCTCATGTACAGGGGGCAGGCGTTGCATGCATGCATATGCATGCGCGTTTAGACCTTGAATCCGAGGTAGTTGGGCATGCCGGTGAACTTGAGCCATGTCGCCCCGTCGATGAAGGGCCCTGCGGTGAACTGCTCGGCCTCCTTGTTCCCGATGACGCGGAACCCTGGCCAGGTGACCCTCTTGCTGGTGCCGGCGCCGGGGCCGCGGTTGCCGAACTCGGCGTAGTAGAGCGTCTTGAGCGCGAAGTCGCCGTTCCACGGCATGTACCCCTCGGGCTTGATGAAGTCGGCGATCATGCTCTCCATGATGACCAGCCGCGAGAACTCCTTCCACGGCCTGCCCAGGTAGGACGGGATCTTGAAGCGGTCCGCGAACAGCTTCTGGTCCGGCACCAGGCGGCAGTTCTGGATCACCAGCCCGGACTTCATGTTGGGGTCCGTGCGGCCGTGCGCAGTCACCGAGTTCTGCTGGTTGTCCATGGGCCGGCGCGTGATGATGAGGCAGTTCTGGAACACGGCGGCCGAGTTGCCGAAGATGAAGTCGATGGTGCCGGAGATGACGCAGTTGCGGAAGAACTGGCGCCGGGCGTGCACGTACAGCGTGTCCTGGAACGCGTCGAACCGGCAGTTGAAGAACGCCGAGAGGTCGCCCTGCACCCGCAGCGCCACCGCCTGGTGCTTCTCCGCGCCAGCCGTGTTGTGGAACCCCATGTTCTTGCAGATGAACCCGGCCGCCTCAATGGCTGCAGCATGCAGCAGACAAGATACGTACGAGTTAATTACTACCTGCATTGCCCTGTGCAACCTAACCTTACTCGTGCTGCACCAAATGCTAGCTAGCTATATATAGCTAGGGCTCACAGAAGGTGGCGGTCTTCATGGTGGTGATGCCGTCGGCGAAGCTCTTACTGCCGGTGACGCGGCTTTGCTTGGGGCCGTCGCCATACATGAATATGTTGACCTTGTCCTTGGGGACCATGACCATCTCTTCGTAGACCCCAGCCTTGACGTAGATCACGTACCGGCCAGGGTGATCCTTGGGCATGGAGTTCACGGCGTCCTGGATGGTCTTGAATTTGCCGCTTCCGTCCTTGGCCACAACCGCGTTCGGCGCTGGCAAGCCACCGGAGGCCAGTAGCTTCCTTTCTGGAGCCTTCATCCACGCGGGGTACTTCGACTCCTCCGCAGACAAGAGGCGGCGGCGGGAGTCGGTCTTGAACACGTCGAGGTCGAGCTTCTTGAAGATGGCGCCGAGGCTGTTGGTGATGGCGAGCGCGTTGCTGCTGAGCTCCGTGGCGTTGCGCAGGATGCCCTGCATGTCCGCCTTGAGCTTCTCGTCGGCGAAGCCATCGGCGCAGGTGTCGATAAAGGTCATCACACCGGTGATCCAGTGCTCGAGGTCGTCGGTGCGGCTAAGGAGCACCTTGATGTCGCCGCCGGCCATCTCGACCATGCCCTTGAGGTCGTCCACGGAGTCCTCCAGGAGCTCCTTGCAGTCCTGGCGCGCGCCCTCCGTCAAGGGGTCGCTCGACTTGACCTCCCCGATACTTTTTGACCGCTCCACCGCCGACTTGATCGACTCCATCGCCGACTTGGCAACGGTGGCGAACACCTCTTTGGGGTTCTCGGTGCCATTGGAGGCCGAGGTGAGGGTCTTCTCGCACGACTCCTTGTACAGCGTGGGGGCGCACAGAGACTTGACCGACTTGCCGGAGGTGGCAAGGTTGGCCTCACCTGGGACATTGAAGTTGTCGCCGGCCTTATTGTTACCGGAGCTGGTCACGGTGGCGACTACGCCCACCACGACCGCGACGACAAGGATGGCCCCCAGGCCTCCGAGGAGGAAGTTATTTGCCATTTCGGCCGGCGAGAAAGGTTGCTGAGGGACTGAAGGGAAAACACAATTTATAAGGGACGGATGCACGGCAATGGCAAGGGAATTCTTGATTCGAGCGCTGTTTGCGGCATGTCCTGTCCGCAGGTGGTCGTTAGGTTTTGACGTACAGAAGAGCAGTGTCTATTTAGGGATCGCGTTGGCCCTGGTCAATGGGGTGACATTCTACGGACAGTTCTTATCTGTCTCTTCCCCGCTGACTGGTCATTGTCTGTCTGCTTTCTAAAACCGGTCATGCTTGTCTCTCAAAAGGAAAATGCGACATGCAGTCCATTTAAATAGCGTGCAGTATCATAAATTAGTATCATGCATATGATACTTGTCTATGATACTACCTTCATAATGCGACATGCAGTTCATTTTAGCTGCTGGTCTTTTTCTTATGAATAATCCTACATGCGCTGGGTAACACCCCCCGCCCCCACCCCCAATCAAACTCTGCCACATGTGCCAGCTCGTAAACTCTGTAAAAAATTATCCGTGTGGCATCACTGTTTTCTTATTCAAAAAGGCTGAAGCCATGGACAATGGTACACCTATATAAGGATAACTCTAATCGAACCCTAAAAGTTAGAGGAGTAAACCTTAAGGCATCTCCAATGCAAGAGTGCTTGTTCAGATGCTTAGGCAATAAAAAATAATAATAACTAAAGTAGCATTGATGTAGGAGTCTATCTCCACAGCATCGTTTAATTGAACACTAATCTTTTCTTTAAGAAAAACAACATGACTCTGTTGCATATTTTATTAATTTTCAAATAAATTATACAACGTTCCAAAAAGAAAAGAGAAAAACTAAAGGAAAAGAATTATACAGGCAACCAACTACCACAAACTCACTGGGTGAAGACCCAAGAGTGAAATGAATACAAACAATGAGACCAAAAAACTATATAAACAAGAAAAGTAGTATCATCATCTGAACTCCTTCACCCATTGTAGCAGAGCAGCGAAGGATTTGCGCGTTGCTCTATGAACCAGCCATTGGATTTCATTTTTCATTCTTTTCCTGCAGGCATAGAGGCTTGGGGGTATGTTCTTCAAGATAAAGTCATTTCTTGTGTTCCATATTGCCCA
The DNA here is from genome assembly GCF_003073215.2 of Triticum urartu. Lineage (NCBI taxonomy): Eukaryota > Viridiplantae > Streptophyta > Magnoliopsida > Poales > Poaceae > Triticum > Triticum urartu. The sequence continues at coordinate 546,079,373 of NC_053023.1, forward strand.
AGAAACATGAATGATAATATCCATAGCAAATGGTAAATTGATATGAGCGCGTAGCCTGGAAATGTGTACTTGGATATCCTCATTTGCCGGTGTCCAATTTGGGCATATGTATTTCCAACAGTGTTGTGTAAATCTGCAGCTGAAGAAGAGGTGACCTCTAGATTCTAGAGTAAAGTCCTAGCCGCCCCTCCTCCTCCCTCCCAACCCTAGCCACCCTCCTCCCTAGACGCCCCTCCTCCTCTTCCCTTCCTCGCCGCCGCCTGAGGCAGCCGCCGGGCAAGACCGGGGCGCCAAGGATGGTGGTGGCAGGGCCTCGGTTGCCCTGCCTCTGCGTGGGGAACTCCGGATCTGGAGCGGAGGCTCCATTGGCAAGGCACGGCCGGCTAGCAACCGTGCGAGCGGTGGATCTAGCGTCCCGGCCGCGCGAGCGGCGGGATCCGGTGGTCGTTGACGGCCGGCGGCGGTTTCTGCGGTGGCTGGTGCACGCGATCTGGTGCCTCCCCTCCCCCCCTTTCGTCGTGCGGGCCATCCTTATCGGGCCGCGCTTCCTTGGGTCGCCGATTCTGTACAGGAGGCGCTGCTGGTGGCGGGGATCTAGTGCGGGCGGAATCCCTGGTCGGCCATGGCCGGCCGCGTCAATGGCGACGCCTGAGGGCGTCGTTCCCCTCCTTGGAGGTGTCGGTATAGACTGATCCCCTCACTTATCCTTTCCCTAGGTCTCCTGGGCGAAAGCCCTAACTTTGTTGGGCGGCGACGGCGCTCACGTCGCAGTTCCCTTCTTGAAGGCATCGCTTTGGGAACCTTGTAGCTGGGTGGCGCTTGTGGGTGGTGGGCAACGGTGGTGGTGCGGCCCTATCCTAGCATGGATCTGCGTCTGTTGCTTGGAGATGGACTCGCGTAGGTGGAGGTCGTCGTTTGGCGTCATGGTGGCGTCGATTGAGGAGTTACCTGCCAAGGTTGGCACCTCAATCTGCTCTGAAGATGGACCAGTGGAAGATGGCGGCGACGACACATGTGAGTGCGTCGGACCGGTTTGTGACCCGGACCCGGTATGTGGCTCGGTCGGGGCCTCCGACTTTTAGATGTTAGGCTTAGGTGAGAGGTATGGGTATTTGGCCCAGCTTGCACCCTTCATCATATGGATTGGAGTAGCGGCAGATGTTGCCAAGATGGCAGATTCAGGCATATTGTTATACTACTTTATAAGATTCTCGAGAATAATCAATAAAATGGCCGCATGCATCTCCTAGATGAAGAGGCCGGGGTCATCCTCTTTTTCTAAAAAAAATTCTAGAGTAAAGTCATTACACATCACACATGTGTAATCTTCAAGGAAAAAAGTCTTTTGCTGAAGGAGTTCTCTGGTACTTAATCTGTTCAAATACACCGGACGTCGCATCTATGCATGCACTGATTGAGGCTTATGCTGACGGCGGGGAGCAGCAGCAGCATCATCATGCAACGGGGAACAGAAGGAATGAGAGTATCTGCCGCTGTTGCGTCTTCTCTTCACCAGACAGAAGGAATGCAGCGATTCACTACTGACAATATCCGATTTGCGATGGTTAAAGCTAGGATGCCTACATCTACTATGCAAATCAAAATTTGTTGTGTTTCAGTACAAGTCATTTTGAAGGGAAAAAGAAAGGAAGATTGCAGACCATTCATGATCGAGAAGTCACGGCCGTTGTGGTCACTGGGGTCGTCGCTCTGGTCGATGTGTGGCGCCAGCTGTTGGGAAACGTGGTAGAAAACAAAACAAAATTGTCCTACGATCAAACCATGAACACTATGAAGGTGCATTAACGGTTTAGATCAGGCGGCGGCGACGCTGGTGTACACGTGTGCTAGTGTGTATTGTGTGCTGGGTGTGCGCGAGTGCGTCCTTCTGTGCATGCCGCCGCACAGTGGTGAAGTGTGCGCGAGTGCGTTCTTCACGCGAAAGAAGTGTGCCCTCAATTTATTAGCGTGTGGGGTGCTATCCCGAGTGGTTTCAACTTTGTTTACTTATTTTCACCCACTGCCACATGGGCCAGCAGACGAAGATAGAGAACACGAGCTGACAAGGCAGCATCTGACTGGTTGACCGGTCAACTAAACAATATACGGAGCTATACGCTGACACAGTGACCATATAATCCCTCGGTATAGAGAGCTCGAGTGAGAGGGGAGGCCTGTGAGAGACAGTAGAGAGAGAGAAAGAGCTACTCCCTCCGTTCGATAATGTAGTGCCTACTTTTTTTAAGTCAAACTTTTGAAACTTTGACCAAGTTTATAAAGAAATTACTTATATCTACAATACCAAAGATAAATGATAGTATGAAGTAAGTACATGTTGTGATGAATCTAATGATCCTTCTAGATGTAAATGTTTTTCTCCACATATACGTGGTCAAACTTTTCTGAGGTTTGACTTTTCAAAACATCCATATGCTTAAGGACGTGAGAGAGTACCTAACTAGAGAGAGAGGGTGTGTGTGAAATAGAAAGAGTGACTGAAAAAAGTGTGTGTGCGTGTGTGAAAGAGACATGAACAACACACGATAAAAGTAGAGAAAAAGTGTGTGTGTCTTATGCAAACATATCACACATGCATCTTCGACAGCGGAAGTGAGGTGAGGAGATAGTGTGTGGTTGTTTGCAACCGAGAGAGAAAGACCCCTAGCACGTGGCCAAGAGAGGTCTGACAAACAAGGGAGAGATATCGAGAGAGACGTATGGAGAAAATGTAGACATGGGGAGGAGAGAGTGTATGATTGTGATAGAGAGATCCCCTAGAGATCTTGATGGGACTACATGGTGGGAGATCGAGTGACAAGGTGTGTGCGCAATAGAAGATACCCCGAGAGATATCGAGATAGACGTATGGATGGAAGGAGACAATACGTGTGTTCCTGATGGCTAGTGAGAGATAGTCATACTTAGGGGGAGTGCGTGCGCCTATGATGGAGTGAGGGATTATGGTACTTAGGGGGTGCATGTCACATAGAGAGAGAACAAGGGCGGAGAGTGTTAGATGGGTCTATGTAGCGCGAGCGAGATATGTGTATGTGTGAACCAGGGAGATATACCAAAAAAACAAAAAAATAGGGAGATATAAAGTTTGAGAGAGATAGAGGAGCCCCGATACGGTTGAGTGGTGCGTCAGATAGCAGAGAGGGGGAAAGAGATATTCCATCTGCTCGATAATGTAGTGCATATAAATTTTTTAGAAGTCGAACTTTGGAAACTTTGACCAGGTTTACGCAAATATTATTTATATGTACAATACCAAAGATACATCATACGAAACTACATCTCATGATGAATCTAATGATATATGTTCGCCGTTCTACATGTAAATGTTTTTCTCCACATACATGGTCAAACTTTGTGATGTTTGACTTTTCAATAAATCTATATGTCATGGATCGAAGAGAATGCCTAACTCGAGAGAGATCAAGTGCGTGTGAAGAAGAACGAGTGAGTGTGCAAAAAATTATGTGTGTGAAAAAGAAAGGGACAACAAACGATAAATTAGAGAGAGTGTGTGTGTTCGTTTCTTATACAAAGATATTGAAGGAAATATGCCCTAGAGGCAATAATAAAGTTGTTATTTATATCTCCTTATATCATAATAAATGTTTATTATTCATGCTAGAATTGTATTATCCGGAAACTTAGTACATGTGTGAATACATAGACAAACAGAGTGTCACTAGTATGCCTCTACTTGACTAGCTCGTTAATCAAAGATGGTTAAGTTTCCTAACCATAGACATGAGCTGTCATTTGATAAATGGGATCACATCATTAGAGAATGATGTGATTGACATGACCCATCCGTTAGCTTAGCACTATGATCGTTTAGTTTATTGCTATTGCTTTCTTCATAACTTATACACGTTCCTATGACTATGAGATTATGCAACTCCCGAATATCGGAGGAACACTTTGTGTTCTATCAAACATCACAACGTAACTGGGTGATTATAAAGATGCTCTACACGTGTCTCCGATGGTGTTTGTTGAGTTGGCATAGATCGAGATTAGGATTTGTCACTCCGATTGTCGGAGAGGTATCTCTGGGCCCTCTCGGTAATGCACATCACTATAAGCCTTGCAAGCAATGTGACTAATGAGTTAGTTGCGAGATGTTGCATTACGGAACGAGTAAAGAGACTTGCCAGTAATGAGATTGAACTAGGTATGATAATACCAACGATCCAATCTCGTGTAAGTAACATACCGATGACAAAGGGAACAACGTATGTTGTTATGTGGTTTGACCGATAAAGATCTTCGTAGAATATGTAGGAACTAATATGAGCATCCAGGTTCCGCTATTGGTTATTGACTGGAGATGAGTCTCGGTCATGTCTACATAGTTCTCGAACCCGTAGGGTCCACACGCTTAACGTTTTATGACGACCGGTATTATGAGTTTATGTGTTTTGATGTACCGAAGGAAGTTTGGAGTCCCGGATGAGATCACGGACATGGCGAGCAGTCTCTAAATGGTCGAGAAATAAAGATTGATATATTGGATGACTATATTCGTGATGAAAATATGCCCTAGAGGCAATAATAAAGTTGTTATTTATATTTTCTTATATCATGATAAATGTTTATTATTCATATTAAAATTTTATTAACCGAAAACTTAATACATGTGTGAATACATAGACAAATAGAGTGTCCCTAGTATGCCTCTACTTGACTAGCTCGTTAATCAAAGATGGTTAAGTTTCCTAGCCATAGACATGTGTTGTCATTTGATGAACGAGGTCACATCATTAGAGAATGATGTGATGGACAAGACCCATCCGCTAGCTTAGCACTATGATCATTTAGTTTGTTGCTATTGCTTTCTTCATGACTTATACATGTTCCTATGACTATGATATTATGCAACTCCTGAATACCAGAACAACACTTAGTGTGCTATCAAACATCACAACATAACTGGGTGATTATAAAGATGCTCTACAGGTGTCTCCGATGGTGTTTGTTGAGTTGGCATAGATCGAGATTAGGGTTTGTCACTCCGATTGTCGGAGAGGTATCTATGGGCCCTCTCGGTAATGCTCATCACTATAAGCCTTGCAAGAAATGTGACTAAAGAGTTAGTTACGGGATGATGCATGATGGAACGAGTAAAGAGACTTGCCGGGAACGAGATTGAACTAGGTATGAGGATACCGACGATCGAATCTCGGGCAAGTAACATACCGATGACAAAGGGAATAACATATGTTGTTATGCGGTTTGACCGATAGAGATCTTTGTAGAATATGTAGGAGCCAATATGAGCATCCAGGTTCCGCTATTGGTTATTGACCGGAGATGTGTCTCGGTCATGTCTACATAGTTCTTGAACCCGTAGGGTCCACACGCTTAACGTTCGATGACGATTTGTATTATGAGTTATGTGATTTGATGTACCGAAGGTTGTTCGGAGTCCCGGATGAGATCCCGGACATGACGAGGAGTCTTGAAATAATTGAGACGAAAAGATCGATATATTGGAAGGCTATATTCGGACATTGGAACGGTTCCGAGTGATTTGGGTATTTTTCGGAGTACCGGAGAGTTACGGGAATTTCCTGGGGGAAGTAGTGGGCCTTAATGGGCCTTACGGGAAAGGTGATAAGGGCCTCAAGGGGTGGCCCCCCCATGGCAAGTCCGGATTGTACTAGGGAGGGGGAGGCGCCCCCTCTCTTTCCTTCTCCCTCTCCTACTCCTTCCTTCTCTCCCCTCTTGAAAAAGGAAGGGGACTCCAACTAGGATTGGGAATCCTAGTTGGACTCCCCCTATAGGCGCGCCCCTCCTAGGCCAGCCTCCTCTTCCCGCTCCTTTATATACGTGGGCAGGGGGGCACCCCAAAGGCACTCCAAGATTTATCTTAGTCGTGTGTGGTGCCCTCGGAGGGGCGCGCCCATAGGGGGAGTCATATAGTAGATACGATCAACATAGTGGTGTTCACCATGGAAAACTACTCCATGTCACGTGATGATCAGACATGGTTTAGTTGATATGGATCACATGATCATTTAGATGACTAGAGGGATGTCTGTTTAAGTGGGAGTTCTTAAGTAATATGATTAATTAAACTTTAATTTATCATGAACTTAGTCCTGATAGTATTTGCAAATTATGTTGTAGATCAATAGCTCACGTTATAGCTCCCCGTTTATTTTTGATATGTTCCTAGAGAAAAATAAGTTGAAAGATAATAGTAGCAATGATGCGGACTGGATCCGTGATATGAGTATTATCCTCATTGCTGCACAGAAGAATTATGTCCTTGATGCACCGTTAGGTGACGGACCTGTTGCAGGAGCAGATGTAGACGTTATGAACATTTTACAAGCTCGGTATGATGACTACTTGATAGTTTAGTGCGCCATACTTTACGGCTTAGAACCGGGACTTCAAAAACGTTTTGAACGCCACGGAGCATATGAGATGTTCCAAGTGCTGAAATTGGTATTTCAGACTCATGCCCGTGTTAAGAGGTATGAGACCTCTGACAAGTACTTTTCCTACAAGATGGAGGAGAATAGCTCAGCTAGTGAGCACGTGCTCAGAATGTCTGGGTACTACAATCGCTTGAATCAAGTGGGAGTTAATCTTCCAGATAAGATAGTGATTGACAGAATTCTCTAGTTACTATCACCAAGTTACTGGAACTTCATGATGAACTATAATATGCAAAGGATGACGAAAACAATTCCCGAGCTCTTCGCGATGCTAAAATCGGTGAAGGTAGAAATCAAAAAAAGCATCAAGTGTTGATGGTTGACAAGGCCACTAGTTTCAAGTAAAAAGGGTAGGGGAAAGAGATGGAACTTCTGTAGCGACCAAACCTCAAACAGTCTGCTCTCTGCGCTTCAATGTCATCCTTGGATCAGTAATGCTGACACGCACAGTACTTGAATGGATTTATAACAGAGTAGCAGTCACAGACACCTTACCCGTCGTCTGAAAAGTCTGCAACATGAACGTTGCATCACGAAACGGGTCAGCACATGAAATATGCTGGCAAAGTAACACATAGAGAGTAATGAAAGAATAAGGCTATAGTACATGCATATTTGGCTGGTGGAAAGCTCTATGGTTACAGTTTTGCATAAAGCCAATTTTTCCCTACTGCAAAGAAATAAATTTTATTTAACTATCATGGTAGTTGTTAAACATTGAGAGTGTAGACACCCTCTCAATCCCAATTAAGCATCATCATTAAAACCCAACAATATTAATTAGAGTAACATGATGAGATTCACATGAAAATCCAAGTACTAGATACTCAAACTGTCCATAACCGGGGACACGACTAACCATGATTAGTTTATACACTCTGCAGAGGTTTGCGCACTTTTCCCCACAAGACTCGATCTCCTCCGTTGGGATTCTCGCACTACGTGGTGTTTGAGAAACGGATGATCGAGACACAGTCTTTCAGAAGTGCTAGCACCTTACGAACGGGTAGACCGTTACACCTACTTTCCCCTACATCTACTAGTCTACCACTGTAAGAGTTCGCACGACTTAATCAACTATGCTAGAGCCCATAGTAGCTTGTGGCTGCACACGAAAGTTTCTAGTATGAATGATCTCATGATCCCTTTGAGTCTGGGTGGCGGTCCATAAAGAAAAACAGGCAATCGCTGGAATACCCAGGTGCCTCAGTCCACCCAGATGTGTGTTTAAGTTGCCACCTTAAATAAACCATTAATTTAACAACCTCACATCTGTCATGGATACACTCACCCAATCCACGTCTACTAGCATAGAATGGCAATATAAGCAACGTAGAAGTAACTCCAAAGTGTTTGATAATAAAACAGGTAATAGGTACTACCTCATCTACTTCCCAACCCACAATTTAATTAGATCCTACTCATGCAATGTTTGAGGATTGATCTAATGCAATAAAAACTGGGTAGTAGGTGGTATGATCAAAGTGTTACTTGCCTTGCTGATGATCCACGAAACCTAGCGATTCGAAGTAGCAAGCGGCGCACTCTGGGTACTCTATCGCAAACAAACAAGCATACAATAAGTACTCATCTAATACACGGCTAAAACTCAAATAAGAGATCTAACAAGAAAGTTCAACTTAAGAACTCTGGTTTGCAAAAAGAATCAAATCAAACGAAGCAACGAAAGTCAAACGGCGAAAGAAACAAGCTTTGTTTACTAATCTGCACCTAAGGCAAATTTTACAGAGGCAAAAACTTGTTTGAGTTGGTGAAATGGAAAGAGAGTTTCGAGATGAAACTCCAGGCGCTTGAATCGCCTGATTCCGATAAATGAGCGAAACGTTATACTAGAACGAAAATCAGATCAGAAATCGCGATCAGAAATAATCGCGGAAAATTCGAGAAAAAGAAAAACGACGTACAGATTAACGAACGAACGTTTGTTTTTTGTAACTAAACAATGAACGCGTTCGTTAAAACGAACGAACGAGCGAAAGCTCACTAAATAAACTAAACCGGAAAAAACCGATCAATCTAAAAAAACGGATCTAAAAAAACCGACGAAAAATCAAACGGAAAACCGAACGGTTTTTCAGGGAAAACAGGCGGCGGCGGCGGGGTCAACCTCGGCGGCGGCGGGGTCCGGCGGCGGCGCGACGTGGGGCGGCGGCGGCGCGGCGGCAGGGCGGCGTGGGGCGGTGCAGCGATGCGGCGGCGGGCTTCAGCGGCTGCGGCAGCGCGCGGCAGCGGCGCGGCGCTAGGGTTAGGGTTCCTGGCGGCGCGGCGGCTTGGGCTAAACGGGCTCGGGGTGGCGCTATTTAAAGGCCCGGCCAGAGGAGTCCTGGCCGAACACGGCCCAAAGTCGATTTCATTTTTTTAAATAATTACACGCAGAAAAACAATTAAAAGAAATACTAAATAGACTCCCAAAACCCCAAAATAAATTTTCCCCGGCTTCTAAAATCAAGCCGAACATGATGAACATTTATTTGGGGCCTAAATGCAATTTTGAAAAACACGCATTTTTCCTAAATTCGAATAAAATAGCAAATAACTCCAAAATAAAATCTTATTTGATTTTATTATTAAATCTTCAATATTTCTTTATTTTGGGAAAGTCATTTTATTACCTCTCTCATATTTTTGTTATAGAAATAATTGAAGATAAAATAAATAAAATCAACTGACCCTATTTTCAAAATTTGAGAAAACTCAAATATGAAAATAACGAAATCCCCAACTCACTCTGAGGGTCCTTGAGTTGCGTAGAATTTCTAGGATCAAACCAAAAGCAAATAAAATATGATATGCATCGATGATCTCATGTATAACATTCCAAATTGAAAATTTGGGATGTTACAAACCTACCCCCTTAAGATGAATCTCGCCCTCGAGATTCGGGTTGGCTAGAAAATAGGTGAGGGTGGTCCTTCAGAAAATCTTCCTCTCGTTCCCAGGTGGCTTCATCCTCGGTATGGTGGCTCCACTAAACTTTACAAAACTTGATAACCTTGCTGCGGGTGTCTCGGTTGGCATACTCAAGAATCTTGATTGGTTTCTCTTCATAGGTCAAATCACTGTCCAACTGAGTCGCTTCCAGAGGTATTGTATCTCTCAGCGGTATATCAGCCATCTCTGCGTGGCACTTCTTCAACTGGGAAACGTGGAATACATCATGAACTCCTGACAATCCTTCGGGCAATTCCAACTTGTAGGCTACTTCTCCCATACGCTCCAAAACCTTGTATGGTCCTACAAAGCATGGTGCTAACTTTCCCTTAACTCCAAAACGCTTGACTCCTTGAAGTGGAGATACTCGAAGATAAACTCGGTCTCTGACTTCGTAAACTATCTCCTTGCGTTTAGAATCTGTGTAGCTCTTCTGCCTAGACTGGGATACCTTGAGGCTTTCGCGAATCAATTTCACCTTCTGTTCAGACTCCTTAATCAAATCCGGTCCAAACAACTGGCAGTCTCCAACTTCATCCCACGACAATGGGGTCCTGCACCTCCTTCCGTACAAGGATTCGAAAGGGGCCATCTTCAAACTGGATTGATAACGGTTGTTGTAAGAGAACTCTGCATATGGAAAATTGTCGTCCCAACTAGATCCGTAATCTAGCGCGCAAGCTCTCAACATATCCTCCAAAATCTGATTGACTCCCTCGGTCTGTCCATCTGTCTATGGATGAAAAGCTGTACTGAACTCTAGCCTGGTACCCAAAGTTTCGTGCAACTGATTCCAGAACTTTGAGGTAAACTGGGTTCCTCTATCTGATACAATACTCCTTGGAACTCCATGCAGACATACGATCCTGGTCATGTATATCTTTGCCAACTTAGCACTGGTGTAGGTAGTCTTCACTGGGATGAAATGAGCTACCTTTGTCAAACGATCGACTACAACCCAAATCGAGTCATAGCCTGAACGAGTTCTGGGCAATCCCGTAATGAAATCCATGCCTAACTTATCCCACTTCCATTCGGGTATTGGCAATGGCTATAGGAATCCCGCTGGCTTCTGATGCTCTACTTTTACTCTCTGCATACATCACGAATTGCTACATACTCCGCAACGTCCTTCTTCATTCCGGTCCACCAAAAAGTATCCTTCAAATCCAAATACATCTTGGTATTTTCTGGGTGAATCGAGTATGGTGAGTCATGGGCCTCTTGGAGAATTAACTTCCTGATCTCCGGGTCATTGGGCACATAAACACGGTCTTCAAACCATAGGGTATCGTGCTCATCCTCACGAAATCCTTTAGCTTTTCCTTTGCTCATTTTCTCTTTAATAGAAGCAATCTCCTTGTCAGTCTTCTGAGCTTCTCTGATCTTACCAATCAAAGTGGACTGAATCTCCAATGCTGCTACATAGCCTCTCGGAACTATCTCCAAACATAGCTCATGAAGGTCCTCGGCTAACTCCTTCGGTAAATCTCCCGCCATTAAGGTGTTGACATGGCTTTTATGACTCAACGCATCGGCTACTACGTTAGCCTTTCCGGGATGATAATGTAATCTCATGTCATCATCCTTGATGAGCTCTAACCATCTTTTTTGCCTGAGATTTAGCTCCTTCTGTGTGAAAATGTACTTCAAACTCTTGTGATCCGTGTACACTTCACAATGGTTTCCAATGAGAAAATGTCTCCAAGTCTTTAATGCATGCACTACGGCTGCTAACTCCAAATCATGCGTGGCATAATTCAACTCATGAGGCTTAAGCTGTCGTGAGGCATATGAAACAACTCTTCCCTCCTGCATAAGCACGGCTCCAAGTTCTCGACGTGAAGCGTCACAATACACCTCATAGTCCTTGTCCTGATCCGGCAAAATCAACACTGGTGATGTAACCAAACGTTTCTTCAACTCCTGGAAACTGGCCTCACATTCCTCAGTCCATTTGAATCTGGTATCCTTCTTCAACAACTCCGTCATAGGTTTTGCAATCTTCGAGAAATTTTCAATGAATCTCCGGTAGTATCCTGCGAGTCCAAGAAAACTCCGGATCTCTCCAACTATTGTTGGGGCTTCCCAATTTGTCACAGTGTTAAACTTGGTGGGATCTACTGCTATACCTTCTCCGGATATAACGTGTCCGAGGAATCCAACTTCCTTCAACCAAAACTCACATTTGCTAAACTTGGCATATAACTGATGTTCTCTGAGCTTCTCGAGTACCAAGCGCAAATGCTCCTTATGCTCCTCTTCATTCTTCGAGTAAACCAAAATATCATCTATGAACACTATGATGAACTTATCCAAAAACTCCATAAACACTTTGTTCATCATGTTCATAAAATAGGCAGGTGCATTAGTTAGACCAAATGACATAACGGTGTACTCGTACAGCCCATACCTGGTGGTAAAAGCCGTCTTAGGTATATCCTATTCTTGAATCTTCAACTGATGGTATCCTGATCGCAGATCGATCTTGGAAAATATGTTGGCTCCTTGCAATCGATCAAACAGATCACTGATCATCGGTAGTGGGTACTTGTTCTTGATTGTTACTTCATTCAATCCTCGATAATTTACAACCATCCTTAATAATCCATCCTTTTTCTCCACTAGAAGTACTGGTGATCCCCAAGGCGAAGAACTTGGGCGAATATAGCCTTTATCCAGTAACTCCTTAATCTGCTTCTTAATCTCCTCCAAATCCTTTGCGGGCCTCCTGTATGGTCTTTTAGATATTGGCCCTGTGCCTGGCAAAAGCTCAATCAAGAACTCAATGTCTCTATCCGGTGGCATGCCTGGCAACTCCTCTGGAAATACATCAGGAAAATCCTTTACCAGCGGTACTTCCTCCTGTACAACTCCTATTAGGGAATTTACTTGAGTCCTATTAGGCACATGTCGGGATACATACTTGATCCTTCTTCTTCTGGGGTGGTAAGCAAAATCGACTTACTGGCGCAATCGATGTTTCCTCCATACATCGACAGCCAATCCATACCCAGAATTACATGCAAACCTTGTGATTCCAAAAATGATCAAATCCGAGGGAAACACATGCCTACCTATACTCAATGGCACTTGAAAACACCCTCGGCTGGCCATATACTCCACTCCTGGTGAGCTTACTAGCATAGGTGTTCTAAGAACCTTGGTGGGCAGGTTATACTTATCCACAAATCCCCATGAGATGTATGAATGCGATGCACCAGTATCAAAAAGAACGATTGCAGTAAAAGACTTAACCAAAAACTTACCGATTACTACATCCGGCTAGTCTTCAACCTCCTCCACGTTTATGTGGTTCACTTGTCCCCTATTGAAAGGGTTTGGCTTCTTCTCAGATCTTCCATTGCCATTTCCATTCTGGGATTCGGGACATTCATTGGCATAATGTCCGGTCTTCTGACACTTAAAGCAAGTGACTTGGCTCAGGTCTCTCTTGGCTGGGGTTGATGGGTTGGTATGGTTCTGGCCGTTGCTTCCTCCATTCGCATTACCATTCTTGGGGCCATTATGATTATGCGAACTTCCTCCTCCCTGAGTGTGCTGAAAAGGTCCTCCCAGTTTAGGGCTAAAACATGGCTTCTGCTGAGCTCCAGAATTGTACTTCCCTTGTCCATACTTCCTCTTGCGGTTCTCAATCTGCTGTTGCTTCCCTTCAATCATAAGAGCACGATCTACCAACTCCTGGTAGTTGTTGAAGCTTGCTACCATCAACTGCATGCTCAACTCATCATTTAGTCCTTCCAGAAACTTCTCCTGCTTAGCTGCATCCGTAGCAACGTCATCTGGGGCATAACATGCTAGCTTACTAAAGTCATCCACATACTGGCCAACTGTCCGTCCTCCTTGGTGTAAGTTGCGAAACTCATGCTTCTTCATGGCCATAGCTCCTGCTGAAACATGGGCAGTACTGAAAGCCTGCTGAAACTGGTCCCACATGACAGTGTCGATAGGGTAAGTGGCGGTGAAATTCTCCCACCATGATGCTGCGGGTCCATCCAACTGATGTGCGGCAAATTTCACCTTTTTCGCATCTGTGCATCCTTCCGTGGTCAACTCCCTTGCTATCTCGCGGAGCCAATCATCTGCTACTATAGGCTCGGTGCTACTAGAGAACACCGGCGGATTCAGCCTAAGAAAACAGGTTAAGTGATCAACAGGTGGTGGTGGTGGTGGGTTGTTGTTGTTCCCCTGATTCTGATTCTGGACTAGCAACTCCATCAACGTATTCTGCTGCTGGATCAATTGAGTGAGCTCCGGTGGGAAGGTAAATCCAGGGTCATGTCTCGGAGGCATCTGATGGGTTTAGAAAAGATGAGATTTAAGAATAGAGAGGGTCTAGAGAGAAAACACTACCCATATGCACATGAGGCAAAGGCAAACAATTCACTTCATTCAATCAAACAAGGGCATACAATCGGTCTAACTATCGCAAAAGTGCTCGGACTACTCTATTTACATGGGGGAATACTACTACTGATGGGGTGGTCTACTAGAAATATTCTTCGGTTGCAGACTCCATGATATCTGCTCCAGCTTCATCAACATAGTCATCATCGCTATCGTCTGGGTCCGAGTCAGTGTCGTCGATGATGATGTAGTCTTCCGGGTGAATCTCCTTGGGTTCTTCGTCTTCTTCTACTGGTGTAGGGTCTCCCATGAATATTCCGATCTTCTTGATCAGGTCATCATTCTTCTCCACTAATACTTTGATTTCCTCCATGTAATCTTCACGTGTGGCCTTGAGTTCTTCCTCCAGTTCCGTGATTCTTGTCCTTGCCTTCTTCAGATCTATCATGTCTGCGCACATCTGGTTCTCCTGACGTCGAATGTGCTGGTTTAACTCCTGGATGAAAGCTGCGATTGATCTATCCTGCTTGGTGCTGATCATCTCCCAGTGCTCATCTCGGCGCCCACAAATCTGGTAGATAGTATCCTTGAGATCATTGCGGTAAACTTCTCCAATACGTCCCATGGTGATGTGAGCTGCCATGCTCTTTCCTAGACTCCAGGTTGGTGCATCAAAGGAAAACTCTATGGGCTCAGTGACTGGCATGAACGTCCTTCCTGGAACTTGAACTTGAATCATCCAGCGCTCCTCTTCAGGTAAAGTGGCGTTGTAGGTTCCGGTGAAGCTTGGTACTCCGATGTTCAGATATCTAGTGACTTCCTTCAAGTGACGTCCAAAGGGTGTATCTTCATCCGGTTGCATGAACTTGTTCCTTGCATCCGCCATCCTAAAAGAGTAGAGAAGATGAGAAGTCAGAAATGAGAAAAGTGAGTAGTGATCTAGGGCTTTAGCTTAGTGGTCGTGTCCTACAGTCAGCGTGTGCTCTGATACCATCTTGTAGCGACCAGACCTGAAACAGTCTGATCTCTGCGCTTCAGTGTCATCCCTGGATCAGTAATGCTGACACGCACAGTACTTGAATGGATTTATAACAGAGTAGCAATCACACACTTAGTACATCGAATGTCTCAAAAGAGAACTTATTATAATAAATATGGCTTAAGGCCATCTAATGACGATAACAGCGGAAGGCTTGGAAGATAAGTGAGTCCATCAACTCCAACGGCATCACTAAGTATAGAACCACGACCTAAAGGCACCTTACTCGTCGTCTGAAAAGTCTGCAACATGAACGTTGCAGCCCAAAACGGGTCAGCACATGGAATATGCTGGCAAAGTAACACATAGAGAGTAATGAAAGAATAAGGCTATACTACATGCATATTTGGATGGTGAAAAGCTCTATGGTTACAGTTTTGCGTAAAGCCAATTTTTCCCTACTGCAAAGGAATAAATTTTATTTAACTATCATGGTAGTTGGTAAACATTGAGAGTATAGACACCCTCTCAATCCCAATTAGGCATCATCATTAAAACCCAACAATATTAATTAGAGTAACATGATGAGATTCACATGAAAATCCAAGTACTAGATACTCAAGCCGTCCATAACCGGGGACACGGCTAACCATGATTAGTTTATACACTCTGCAGAGGTTTGCGCACTTTCCCCACAAGACTCGATCTCCCCCGTTGGGATTCTCGCACTACATGGTGTTTGAGAAACGGATGATCGAGACACAGTCTTTCAGAAGTGCTAGCACCTTACGAACGGGTAGACCGTTACACCTACTTTCCCCTACATCTGCTAGTCTACCACTGTAAGAGTTTGCACGACTTAATCAAATATGCTAGAGCCCATAGTAGCTTGTGGCTGCACACAGAAGTTTCTAGTATGAATGATCTCATGATCCCTTTGAGCCTGGGTGGCGGTCCATAAAGAAAAACAGGCAATCGCTGGAATACCCAGGTGCCTCAATCCACCCAGATGTGTGTTTAAGTTGCCACCTTAAATAAACCATTAATTTAACAACCTCACATCTGTCATGGATACACTCACCCAATCCACATCTACTAGCATAGCATGGCAATATAAGCAACGTAGAAGTAACTCCCAAGGGTTTGATAATAAAACAGGTAATAGGTACTACCTCATCTACTTCCCAACCCACAATTTAATTAGATCCTAATCATGCAATGTTTGAGGATTGATCTAATGCAATAAAAACTGGGTAGTAGGTGGTATGATCAAAGTGTTACTTGCCTTGCGGATGATCCGCGGAACCTAGCGATTCGAAGTAGCAAGCGGCGCACTCCGGATACTCTATCGCAAACAAACAAGCATACAATAAGTACTCATCTAATGCACGGGTAAAACTCAAATAAGATATCTAACCAGAAAGTTCAACTTAAGAGCTCCGGTTTGCAAAAAGAATCAAATCGAACGAAGCAACGAAAGTCAAACGGCGAAAGAAACAAGCTTCATTTACTAATCTGGATCTAAGGAAAATTTTACAGAGGCAAAAACTTCTTTGAGTTGGTTAAACGGAAAGAGGGTTTCGAGACAAAACTCCACACGCTTGAATCGCCCGATTCCGATAAACGAGCGAAAAGTTATACTAGAACGAAAATCGGACCAGAAATCACGATCAGAAATAATCGTGGAAAATCCGAGAAAAAGAAAAACGACGAACAGATTAACGAACGAATGTTCGTTTTCTGTAACTAAACGATGAACGCGTACATTAAAACGAACGAACGAGCGAACGCTCGCTAAATAAACTAAACCGGAAAAAACCGATCTATCTAAAAAACAGATCTAAAAAAACCGACGAAAAACCGAACTGTTTTCCGGGGAAAACCAGCGGCGGCGGCGGGGTCAACCTCGGTGGCGGCGGCGGCGCGGCGTGGGGCGGCGTGGCGATGCGGCAGCGGTGGGGGGGGGGGGCGCTAGGGTTAGGGTTCCTGGTGGCGCGACAGCTTGGGCTAAACGGGCTTGGGGCGACGCTATTTAAAGGCCCGGCCGGAGGAGTCCTGGCCGAACACGGCCCAAAGTCGGTTTCATTTTTTTTAAATAATTACGCGCAGAAAAACAAATAAATGAAACACTAAACGGACTCCAAAAATCCCGAAATAAATTTTCCCCGGCTTCTAAAATCAAGCCGAACAGGATGAACATTTATTTGGGGCCTAAATGAAATTTTCAAAAAAACGCATTTTTCCTAAATTCGAATAAAATAGCAAATAACTCCAAAATAAAATCTTATTTGATTTTATTATTAAATCCTCAATATTTCTTTATTTTCGGAAAGTCATTTTATTCCCTTTCTCATATTTTTGTAATAGAAATAATTGAAGATAAAATAAATAAAATCAACTGACCCTATTTTCAAAATTTGAGAAAACTCAAATATGAAAATAACGGAATCCCCAACTCTCTCCGAGGGTCCTTGTGTTGCGTAGGATTTCTAGGATCAAACCAAAAGCAAATAAAATATGATATGCATTGATGATCTAATGTATAACATTCCAAATTGAAAATTTGGGATGTTACAACTTCTAGAAGAATGGCAAGCAAGTTCCCACTCCCGTGAAGAAGCCCAAAGCTAGACCTAAGCCTGAAACTGAGTGCTTCTACTACAAAGGAAATGGTCACTAGAAGCGGAACTCCCCCAAATACTTGGCAGATAAGAAGGATGGCAAAGTGAACAAAGGTATACTTGATATACAGATTATTGATGTGTACTTTACTATTGTTCATAATAGCCCCTGGATATATGATACTGGTTCAGTTGCTATGATCAGTAACTTGGAACAGGAGTTACAAAATGAACAGAAACTAGTTGAGGGCAAGGTGACGATGTGTGTTGGAAGTGATTCCAAGGTTGATAAGATCATCATCACACACTCCCTTTACCTTCGGGATTAGTGTTGAACCTAAAATAAATGTTATTTGGTGTTTGTGTTGAGCATAAATATGATTGGATCATGTTTATTGCAATATGGTTATTCATTTAAGTCAAAGAATAATTATTGTTCTATTTACATGAATAAAACTTTCTATGGTCATACACTCAATATAAATGGTTTATTGAATCTTGATCGTAGTGATACACATATTCATAATATTGAAGCCAAAAGATGCAAAGTTAATAATGATAGTGCAACTTATATATGGCATTGCCGTTTAGGTCATGTTGGTGTAAAGCGCATGAAGAAACTCCATGCTGATGGGCTTTTGGAATCACTTGATTATGAATCATTTGATGCTTGCGAACCATGCCTCATGGGCAAGATGACTAAGACTCCGTTCTCCGGAACAATGGAGCAATCAACTGACTTATTGGAAATAATACATACTGATGTAAGCGATCCGATGAGTGTTGAGGCTCGCGGCGGGTATCGTTATTTTCTGACCTTCATAGATGATTTGAGCAGATATGGGTATATATACTTGATGAAACATAAGTTTGAAACATTTGAAAAGTTCAAAGAATTTCAGAGTGAAGTGGAAAATCATCGTAACAAGAAAATAAAGTTTCTACGATCTGATCGCGGAGACGAATATTTGAGTTACGAGTTTGGTATTCATTTGAAACGATGTGGAATAGTTTCACAACTCACGCCACCTGGAACACCACAACGTAATGGTGTGTTCGAACGTCATAACCATACTTTATTAGATATGGTGCGATCTATGATGTCTCTTACCGATTTATCACTATCGTTTTGGGGTTATGCATTAGAGACAGCTGCATTCACGTTAAATAGGGCACCGTCTAAATCCGCTGAGATGACACCATATGAATTGTGGTTTAGCAAGAAACCTAAGATGTCGTTTCTTAAAGTTTGGGGCTATGATGCTTATGTGAAAAGGTTTCAACCTAATAAGCTCAAACCCAAATCGGAGAAATGGGCCTTCATAGGATACCCAAAGGAAACTATTGGGTACACCTTCTATCACATATCCGAAGGCAAGATATTCGTTGCTAAGAATGGATCCTTTCTAGAGAAGAATTTTCTCTCGAAAGAAGTGAGTGGGAGGAATGTAGAACTTGATGAGGTAATTGTACCTTCTCCCGAATTGGAAAGTAGTTCATCACAGAAATTAATTCTAGGGATTCCTACGCCAATTAGTGAGGAAGCTAATGATGATGATCATGAAACTTCAAATCAAGTTACTACCGAACCTCGTAGGTCAACCAGAGTACGGTCCGTACTAGAGTGGTATGGTAATCCTTTATGGAAGTCATGTTACTAAACCATGACGAACCTACGAACTATGAGGAAGCAATGATGAGCCCAGATTCTGCAAAATGGCTTGAAGGCCATGAATTCTGAGATGGTATCCTTGTATGAGAACAAAGTGTGAACTTTGGTTGACTTGCCCAATGACCGGCAAGCCATTGAGAATAAATGGATCTTCAAGAGGAAGACATACCTGATAGTAGTATTACTATATACAAAGCTTGAATTGCCGCAAAAGGTTTTCAACAAGTTCAAGATGTTGACTACGATGAGATTTTCTCACTCGTAGCGATGCTTAAGTCTGCCCAAATCATGTTAGCAATTGCCACATTTTATTAAATATGGAAAATGGATGTCAAAACTGCATTCCTTAATGGATTTCTTAAAGAAAAGTTGTATATGATGCAACAAGAAGGTTTTGACAATCCTAAAGGTGCGAACAAAGTGTGCAAGCTCCAGCAATCCATCTATGGACTGGTGCAACCATCTCGGAGTTGGAATATATTGATACGTCTCCAACGTATCTATAATTTATGAAGTACTCATGCCATGTTTACAATAGTTTTATATGATTTTGGTATGATTTGATTAGAACTAACCTGGACTGACGCTGTTTTCAGCAGGACTACCGTGGTGTTGTTTTTGTGCAGAAATAAAAGTTCTCGGAATGCGATGAAAATCATCGGAGAATTTTTTGGAAAATATAAAAAATACTGGAACGAAGAGTTACCGGAAGGGAGGCCCATGGGCCCCATGAGGGTGGAGGGTGCGCCCATGTGCCTCGTGGACTTCCTATGGGGCCCCCTGACTTGTTCTCGACGCCAACCTCTCCTATAAATACCCAAACCCCCAGAAAATAACCTAGATCGGAAGTTCCGCCGCCGCAAGCCTCTATAGCCATGAGAAATAAATCTAGGCCCTCTATGGCACCCTGCTGGAGGGGGCCATCATCACCGGAGGCTATGGAGGAGGATCCCGGAGGGGCCATCATCGCCATGAAGGCCAAGATCCAAAGGGAGAACCTCTCCCCATCCAGGGGAAGGCCATGGAGGTGGAAGCACAAGGGGGAGAACCTCTCCTCCTGTCTCTCGGTGGCGCCAGAGTGCCATCGGGAGGGGAATCATCGCCACGGTGATCGTCTTCATCAACATCACCATCCTCATCTCTTTTACACGGTCCACTCTCCCGCACCCCGCTGTAATCCCTACTTGAACATGGTGCTTTATGCCTCATATTATGATCGAAAGATGTGTGCCATCCAATGATGTTTTGAGTAGATATCCTTTGTCTTTGGGTTGATTGATGATCTAGATTGGTATGAGTTGTATGTTTTATTTTGGTGCTGTCCTATTACGCCCTCCGTGTCGCGCAAGCATGAGGGATTCCCGCTGTAGGGTGTTGCAATACATTCATGATTCGCTTATATTGGGTTGCTTGAGTGACAGAAGCATAAACCCGAGTAAGGGGGGTGTTGCGTATGGGATAAAGGGGACTTGATGCTTTAATGCTATGGCTGAGTTTTACCTTAATGATCTTTAGTAGTTGCGGATGCTTGCTAGAGTTCCAATCATAAGTGCATATGATCCAAGAAGAGAAATTATGTTATCTTATGCCTCTCCCTCATATGAAATTGCAATGACGACTACCGATCTTGTTAACGATTACCTAGGATAATTCCGCACACCGACCCATCATTATTCCACACTTGCTATTTATAATAATTATTAATATATTCTAACTTTATGATAATAGCCCCTACTTCTATATTTTATCTCTCCGATACCATGCAAAGTTATCCTCTTCATACCCACAATGTAGTTTTATTTATCGTTTCTAGTTGGAAGAAAACATTCGGTGTACATAGAGTCGTATCAGTGGCAGATAGGACTTGAGAGAATATTGATCTTACCTTTAGCTCCTTGTGGGTTCGACACTCCATACTTATCACTTCCACCATTGGGAATTGCTACGATGATTCCTTGCACTTGGGGATTATCATATATGCTTTGATAAAGTGATCAAAGCATATGGTTTTATACAGACTTGAGGTGAAGCCTGTATTTACAAGAAAGTGAGTGGGAGCACTACAACCTTTCTGATAAGTATATGTGAATGACATATTGTTGATCAGAAATGATGTAGAATTTTCTGGAAAGCATAAAGGAGTGTTTGAAAGGAGTTTTTCAAAGAAAGACCTCGGTGAAGCTACTTACATATTGAGCATCAAGATCTATAGAGATAGATCAAGACGCTTGATATATTTTTCAATGAGTACATACCTTGACAAGATTTTGAAGTAGTTAAAAATGTAATAGTCAAATAAGGAGTTCTTGCTTGTGTTGCAATGTGGGAAGTTGAGTAAAGACGCAAAACCCAACCACGGCAGAAAATAGAGAGAGAATGAAAAGTCATTCCCTATGCCTCAGCCATAGGTTCTATAAAGTATGCTATGCTGTGTACCAGACCTATTGTGTACCTCACCCAGATTTTGGCAAGAGGGTACAATAGTGATCCATGAGTGGATCACTGGACATCGGTCAAAATTATCCTTAGTGGAATAAGGATATGTTTCTTGGTTATGGAGGTGACAAAAAGTTCGTCGTAAAGAGTTACGTCGATGCAAGTTTTGACACCGATCTGGATGAATCTGAGCCTCAATCTGGATACATATTGAAAGTGGGAGCAATTAGCTAGAGTAGCTCCGTGCAGAGCATTGTAGACATAAATTTTTTGCAAAATACATACGGCTCTGAATGTGGCAGACCCATTGACTAAATTTCTCTCACAAGCAAAACATGATCACTCTTTGGGTGTTAGTCACATAGCGATGTGAACTAGATTATTGACTCTAGTAAACCCTTTGGGTATTAGTCACATGGAGATGTGAACTAATCACATAAAGATGTGAACTATTGGTGTTAAATCACATGACGATGTGAACTAGATTATTGACTCTAGTGCAAGTGGGAGACTGAACGAAATATGCCCTAGAGGCAATAATAAAGTTGTTATTTATATTTTCTTATATCATGATAAATGTTTATTATTCATGCTAGAATTGTATTAACCAGAACCTTGATACATGTGTGAATACATAGACAAACAGAGTGTCCCTAGTATGCCTCTACTTGACTAGCTCATTAATCAAAGATGGTTAAGTTTCCTAGCCATAGACATGTGTTGTCATTTGATGAACGGGATCACCTCATTAGAGAATGATGTGATGGACAAGACCCATCCGTTAGCTTAGCACTATGATCGTTTAGTTTGTTGCTATTGCTTTCTTCATGACTTATACATGTTCCTATGACTATGAGATTATGCAACTCCCGAATACCGGAGGAACACTTAGTGTGCAATCAAACGTCACAACGTAACTGGGTGATTATAAAGATGCTGTACAGGTGTCTCTGATGGTGTTTGTTGAGTTAGCATAGATCGAGATTAGGATTTGTCACTCCGATTGTCGGAGAGGTATCTATGGGCCCTCCCGGTAGTGCTCATCACTATAAGCCTTGCAAGCAATGTGACTAAAGAGTTAGTTACGGGATGATGCATTACGAAACGAGTAAAGAGACTTCCGGTAATGAGATTGAACTAGGTATGAGGATATCGATGATTGAATCTCGGGCAAGTAACATACCGATGACAAAGGGAACAATGTATGTTGTTATGCGGTTTGACCGGTAAAGATCTTTGTCGGTCTTAAAACCGGCGGATCTCGGGTAGGGGGTCCCGAATTGTGCGTCTAGGCGGATGGTAACAGGAGGCAGGGGACACGATGTTTTACCCAGGTTCGGGCCCTCTTGATGGAGGTAAAACCCTACGTCCTGCTCGATTTATTCTTGATGATATGGGTATTACAAGAGTTGATCTACCATGAGATCGGAGAGGCTAAACCCTAGAAGCTAGCCTATGGTATGATTGTATGTTGTCCTATGGACTAAAACCCTCCGGTTTATATAGACCGGAGAGGGTTAGGGTTACACAGAGTCGGTTACAAGGAAGGAGATCTACATATCCGTATTGCCAAGCTTGCCTTCCACGCCATGGAGAGTCCCATCCGGACACAGGACGAAGTCTTCAATCTTGTATCTTCATAGTCTAACAGTCCAGCCAAAGGTTATAGTCCAGCTGTCCGGATACCCCCTAATCCAGGACTCCCTCGGTAGCCCCTGAACCAGGCTTCAATGACGATGAGTCCGGCGCGCAGTGTTGTCTTCGGCATTGCAAGGCGGGTTCCTCCTCCGAATATACCACGGAAGAATTTGAATACAAGGATAGTGTCCGACCCTGCAAAATAAGTTCCACATACCACCGTAGAGAGAATAATATTTCGACAAATCTAATCTGCTGACACGTTTCGGCAACATGATGTTATGTCATGGCCCGGTGATTATTCGAACCATTTTCTTTAACTAGCCCCGCACATAACGCGAGGCAGTTTCTTGACACGTCTTGTCAAAGCAGAGATCGTGTTCCCCTTATTACGGGATTCTCATCAATACGGGCGTGGGTAACCCAACCGCGCCATCGATTACGTCGCTTGGGGGATAAGCGAGTTTTACTAGGCTAGTGGGGGCACATAGTTTCGGCCACCCTTATAAAGGGACAAGGTTTAACCTTTTTCTACCCATGCCTTCTTCCTCCTTGCTCATCCATTCTTGCGCACCCGAGCTCCAACGCCCAAGTCCACATCCTTCCCCTCAACCTTCTCCAATCATGTCCGGAGCGGGAGGCAAATGGATGGCTTCCTCCGTTACAGAGGGACACATCAAGAAGCTGCGCGGAGCCGGATACTTAGCCGCGAATATCGCGCATCGGCTGCCCGCTGCGGGGAAGATCGTTCCTACCCCTGAACCTCATGAGAGGGTTGTTTTCCTCCACCACTTCCTCCGCGGACTGGGGTTTCCCTCCATCCATTCGTCCGTGGTCTCATGTTCTACTACGGGCTGGACTTCCATGATCTGGCCCCGAACTTTGTCCTCAACATTTCGGCATTCATCATCGTGTGTGAGGCTTTCCTCCGCATCCGGCCCCACTTCGGCCTGTGGTTAAAGACCTTCAATATCAAGCCGAAGGTGGTGGGCAGCCAACAAGAAGAATGCGGCGGAGCCATGGTGGGCAAGATGCCCAACGTTATATGGCTTGAAGGCTCCTTCGTGGATACCATAAAGGGGTGGCAAACGGCGTGGTTCTACATCACCGAGCCGCGCGATGCCAAATGGGTGGCTGCCCCCAAGTTTCGATCCGGAATCCCCACGCGGCTCACCTCCTGGAAAGAGAAGGGCCTGTCCTGGGGTTCATCGGTAGAGCTGGACGGACTCCAGAAATGTATCCAAAATATGGCCGGCAAGAAGCTCAAGCTTGTCAATATAGTCCAGGTCATGCTCATCCGCCGGATCCACCCGTGCCAACAACGGGACTTCAACTTGTGGGAGTTCGACCCGGCCCAGCACCAGACTCTGATTGAGCTCTTCGACACGACGCACAAGGATGTCTGGAAGGTGCTGTTCAAGGGCGCCGAGGTCCCTCCCTCCCTCCCTCATCGAGGACCGCGGGCTAAGCGCGAAGCGCCAAGCGCATTCAGTGAGTTCTATACATCCGGTAGGATATTTATTTCCCCTAGCTTAACCATGTGCGGGGTCTGAGCTCCATGCCTTTGACAGGACTGGGTGGAGACGTCGGGGCAGATTAACTGTCCGGCCCCTCTGCCCGAAGACACTTCGGACGCTCTCCTGACGGAGATGCTGACTCCGGCTCCTTACAAGGTGCCAGAGAAGACCAAGAAGGCCAAGGGAACCCGAAAGAGTTCCCGACGCTAGGCGTTATCAGACTTATCGTCCGATAACTCCGCGACGCACTCCTCCCCCGAAGACGAGGAGGAAGATGAAGATGCTCCCCCTCCAGTCAGGGGAGACAAGAAAAGGAAGGCCGCCCCAACCGGGGGGGGGGAAGGGTCCAAGAAGGGAAGGACTCTCCTTCCGGACTTCTCCACCACCACCGTCGAAGGAGAAGACGAGTGGCTGCTCAGGGCCAAGCCCCTAGCGAAGTCGTAAGTATTCAGATGCCAGAGTAACTCATAGCATACCTTTGTCGCACTGCCTCTCCTAACGCCGAATTGTGACTATGCAGACCGCCACGAGTCCGTATTGACTTATCGTCAGACGGCTCCCTGGGCTCGTCGGATATGGATAGAGATCCACTTCCGCCTGCCACGTCCCCTTGCCCTACGGACAACGCCGAGGTATTGTCTCAAGAGGCACTGGGTCGAGGGGTGACAGTCTCGGAGGCGCCTCATGGCGACCTTCCGGACTCCGGGAGCAGAGGGAACAAGGCCCCCGAGGGCTCCGAGTTCGGCCCTCAGCCGAACACCGTGCCGGAACCTCCAGTGGTTCCGGACTCGGGCAGGCAGCCTCCTTCCAAGAGGGGCAAGACGCCTCTGCCGGTGACCTCTGTCCATCCAGAGGCACCGGACAATCTGCTGGGAGCGCTTCGCAGTGCTTCCATCGACGAGGAGCACCGCACTATTATGAGTGTGGTGGTCCAGAAGGTTCAGTCCGCCAAGTGCGGACTGACTGAAGCATGTGCCAGCCTTCTAACAGGCTTTGAGGTAAGTTTTTGAAATATGGGAAAAATATAACCGCATAGACAGTAGCCCCCGATGCTCTGTTCGGTGTTCACAAAGAAAAGCCGAACAGAGGATCAAACAATGTCGCAGGAGTCTAACATAAGTATGCCAATATGCGTATGCAGGCTTCGCTGCTGGCATCTGCCGCACTGACTGCGAGGTCGCCGCACTAAAGCAGGACCTTAAAGGGTCCAAGGACGAGCTTGGCCTTGCCAAGAGGCAGCTCGAGGAGAACAAGGGTAAGTAGTACCTAATGCGATTGCAAAATGACAGGATCATCGTAAATTTGCCAGGGCCACAACCGTGGTGGCGACCCTGAAGCAAGCGCTATCCGAGGCCGAAAACAAAGTGGCCAAGGAGCGCACCGAGTGGGAAAGGCATGAGGCACGGGTGAGCGAGGTGCAGCAAGAGCTCCACGCTCTTATGACGAAGCACGAGGTGTTGGAGCTTGACTGGAAGACGCGAGAGTCCGAGCTTGCTGCGGCCCTCGAGAGCGCAAAGAATGCCAAGACCGAAACCCAAAAGGCCCTCCAGGAGATTGATGCGACGAACAAGATAGCGGCGGGTAAGGCATTCTATTTGCAAAGCAAGCATGTGAAAGTAAATTACTTGTTACTTACCCGAATCCGGAGCTCTCTAGGAGCATTCGCGGATTTGCCCCGCAGCGTGTCGGATGCCGCAACATTTTACCAGGCCGAGGAGGGAAGCTCAACGGAGAAGTTGTTCTGGGCCCAATATACTGGGACCGAACACCCGGTGCCTATGAGCGACCAGCTAAAGCAGCTGGTCGAGCTACACAAGGAGGCCGAACAGGCCATGAAGGGCTTTATAGTCCGGCTGTGGCCTAGCGACGCCCTTCCAAACAGCTACTTCAGCCTGGTGAGGCGGCTTGTGGATGCCTACCCATGGCTGGAAGTCGTCCAGCGGTCCGTCTGCATCGAAGGTGCACGCCGGGCTTTTGCCCGTGTGAAGGTGCAATGGGCCAAGCTAGACGCCGTAAAGCTGATCAAGGAAGGGCCGCCGGAGGGCAAGGAGCATCGCCACCCCGAGATGTACTATGAGGGTGTCCTGAAGGGTGCCCGTCTCGTAGCGGACGAGTGTACCAAAGATACAATATTTGAGTAAACTCGCTCGTGTAATCCTGTATTCACGAAAACTTGTTCATATGCGCTATGCAACGCTTGTTTGAATTTAAAATATTACCTTCTGTTCGGCTGTTTATCAAATCTGAGAGATGGCTAGTCGTCGGCTTCTGCCCCCATGCCATGAGTGCTAGGGTGTTCGGGATAAACCTGAGCACTCTTGTTCCCATTTTTGGGTCCTTCGAGGGAGGTGCTCAGCACAACGAACAAGGCAATCAGACTATAATGCGTTATCACTCTCACTTAGCCATAGAATTCTATAATTTTAAATTTTGGCGAAGCCCCTAGTGTTCGGAAGGCCGAACTCGGGGCGCGATACACGCCTTAAGCCGGACAAGGCCGACTCCTCTCTCTAAGCGGCATAAGTCTTTAAGGACTCGAAAACCTCTCGAACAGCGACCAGTCTCTCTCCTTATCATGACAGTCAGTTTTAGCTTTCTCTACCGAGGTGCTTAGCCCAGCAGAACCGGGGCACAATCGCAGTAGTTCTCCCAGTTCTACCTTAGCCGATATAGCGGAACGTAAGGTACCAAAACATGGGAGCCGGGCAAACCCAACTATTGACCCAAGACATGATTCGGACCTGATGCATATAATGCTATAAGTTCGGGGTGCCGCACCGTTGAAAGTGTCCGGACTTCTCATGCCGTATTGTGGGGTATGCTTAAGCCCCTAGCGTATTAGCCGTACCAGAGTGTACGAGTGCTGGATGTCATGAATGAACATATGTATAAAAAAAGAAGAATGCAATAATAGTCTTCATGCTATGCATTGTTTATTCAAAAAGGTGCGTTAAAGCAGAATGATACATGCAGTGCAATAAGCAGAAAGTAGGACTATGTCCCCTCCAAGGGCGAGCTGAAGAATAGTATTAAGGCAAGTATTACACTCGTTATCGTAATCCACCTGGGAGTTCCGTAGTGTGACGTAGCTTTCTGCCTCCTTGGTTGCTGCATCATGTGTTCGGCAATCATACTGCCGGACAGGGTTTCCAGAGATTAAAGTCTTGAAAGAAAAAAAATAAAGTGGGAAGCCCCTAGTGCGGTTTAAGCCGCGGCTTGGAGCGTGCCGCAGTCATGCCCCCCTCCCCGCCTGTGCCCATGGTATTTTTAATGCGTAATTATGTACGCGTGGCACGGATTTCACCGTTTGGCTGGGACCGGGGTGGGGGCCGCATTGCTATGCGAGCTCGGAACGTGCCAGGAGGTCCTGTTACCGATTACTCCGGGCGCGCTTGAAGGTGTCCGGGTCCTTAATCGCCGAACTAGTGGATTGCCTTAAGAGGCTGCTTTGTGCTTCTGCTGCGAGGGCCGTAGTGTGCTCCTCCGTGCGGAGAGAGCGCTCTGTGTTTCCATTGACTGTGATGACCCCCCGAGGTCCTGGCATCTTGAGCTTGAGGTATGCATAATGCGGTACCGCATTGAATCTCGCAAATGCGGTTCGCCCGAGCAGTGCATGATAACCACTTCGGAACGTGACTATATCGAAGATTAACTCTTTGTTTCGGAAGTTATCCGGGGATCCGAAGAACACTTCCAGTGTGACTGAGCCTGTGCAATGGGCCTCTACACCTGGTATGACGCCTTTAAAGGTCGTTTTTGTGGGTTTGATCCTTGAGGGGTCTATACCCATTTTGCGCACTGTGTCCTGGTAAAGCAGGTTCAGGCTGCTGTCGCCATCCATAAGGACACGAGTGAGGTGAAATCCGTCAATGATTGGGTCTAGGACCAGTGCGGCGAATCCGCCATGACAGATACTAGTGGGGTGGTCCCTGCGATCGAAGGTGATCGGATAGGAGGACCATGGGTTGAACTTTGGGGCGACTGGCTCAAACGCATATACGTCCCTGAGCGCACGCTTCCACTCCCTCTTGGGGATGTGGGTTGCGTATATCATGTTCATCGTCCACACTTGTGGAGGGAACCTCTTCTGTCCTCCGATGTTCTGCTGCCGGGGCTCTTCCTCGGCATCGCTATGTGGCCCCTTATCTTTGGTTTCGGCATTTAACTTGCCGGCATGCTTGAATACCCGACAATCCCTATTGGTGTGGTTGGCTGGCTTGTCGGGGGTGCCGTGTATTTGACACGAGCGATCGAGTATGCGGTCCAAACTGGACGGGCCCGGAGTGATTTTTTTAAATGCCTTTTTCTACTGACCAGGTTTAGAGCCTTTGAATCCGGCATTGACTGTCGTATCCTCGGTATTGTCGGTGTTAATGTGGCGTTTTGTTTGTTGCGACGTGACCTGCCATTGCCGTCCTTGGTATCCGAAGTACCATGGTTCTTTGATATGTTATTACTGCGAGCCAGCCAGCTGTCTTCTCCCGCACAAAAGAGGGTCATGAGTGTCGTGAGGGCTGCCATAGATTTCGGCTTTTCCTGACCTAGGTGCCGGGCTAGCCACTCGTCGCGGATGTTGTGTTTAAAAGCTGCTAGGGCCTCTGCATCCGGATAGTCGACGATTTGATTTTTCTTTGTTAGGAACCGTGTCCAGAATTGCCTGGCCGATTCCTCTGGCTGCTGAATTATATGGCTCAGGTCATCGGCATCTGGTGGTCGCACATAAGTGCCCTCAAAGTTGTCGAGGAATGCGGCTTCCAGATCTTCCCAACAGCCAATGGACTCTGCTGGCAAGCTGTTGAGCCAATGCCGAGCTGGTCCTTTAAGTTTGAGTGGGAGGTATTTGATTGCGTGTAGGTCATCACCGCGGGCCATGTGGATGTGCAGGAGGAAATCCTCGATCCATACCGCAGGATCTGTCGTGCCGTCGTATGATTCTATGTTTACGGGTTTGAAACCCTCTGGGATTTGATGATCCATTACTTCATCTGTGAAGCATAAGGGGTGTGCGGCACCTCTGTACTTGGATATATCGCGACGCAACTCCAATGAGTCTTGCCCGCTGTGTTCGGCCCGGCCGGATTTACTTTTACTGTATCCGGCGTGACGTTTATCATCTCGTATAGTGGTGCGCCCTCGTGATCCGTAGATCGATCTTGCATGTTTTGCTTTGTTCTCCAATACGTCTCGCAGGTCTGGCGTATTTCCCCATGCCTGTTTATTTGAATGGCGTCGGGGTGCAGGCTGAGCTTTTGGCTGAAATGCCTCTCTATCGCGGCCATGAGGTGGCCGATCGGCCGCGTCATACGCTTCTTCCTCCAGTCGGGGTAGCAACCTGCATTTTGGGTAACTCTTGGAGGGGCGTTCGAGTTTATATTCCTCGGCCGCGAGGACTTCAATCCATCTGTCAGCTAGTAGATCTTGATCAGCTTGAAGCTGCTGCTGCTTTTTCTTAAGTCTATTTGCCATGGCTATAAGCCGGCGCTTGAAGCGCTCTTGTTCGACGGGATCCTCTGGCACGACGAATTCGTCATCGTCGAGGCTTGCCTCGTCTTCGGAGGGGGCATGTAATTATCATCCTCCGCCAGTCCATCTACCGCTCTCTCTGGAGGGCTGGCCTCTCCATCCTCCTATCCTAGATCATGCTGGAGGGGATTGTTGCCATCTTCGGCATTATCCGGAGTGTTATTATCTCCTGTGTCGGTATCACCACTTTTGCTTTGGCGGGATTTAGAGCGGCGCCGCTGACGTCGGCGCTTGGGTTGCTTCTTGGAGGGGTCATCCTCCGCTGTCTCGTCGCCATTGCCTTCTTTGGTTGTGTCCACCATGTATATATCGTATGATGACGTGGCTGTCCAGTGCCCTGTGGGCAGTGGTTCCTCTTCGTCTCCCGCATCGTCATCCATACCGTCGATGTCTTCGGAGTCGAAGTCGAGCATGTCGGTTAAGTCGTCGACAGTGGCTACTAAGTGGGTGGTGGGTGGGCAGCGAATTTCTTCGTCATCCGCATCCCAATCCTGCCGGACATAGTTCGGCCAGGATCCTCCTGACAAGGAGAGAGACCTTAATGAGTTCAATATGTCGCCAAAGGGCGAGTGCTGAAAAATATCCGCGGAGGTAAACTCCATGATCGGCGCCCAATCGGATTCGCTAGGAACGGGCGCAGGCGGTTCAGAGTCCGTGGCCGGAGAAGGATCTGGCAGTCGGACAACATGGCTCTCGTATAGGGTAAGGTCGATGTTTGGCTCGATCGCCGCTGAGGGTAAGACCTTCGTGGCGGGGTCCATCCACCTGTCCATGGACGGCGCAACTGGCTCCGAATTGAGGGTCGGAGCGGCTGCCGGTGCGATCTCCTGAATACGGTCCGATGGTATAGCTAAATCGTACTCATCATGACCGTGTGGCGCACAAGGCAGGGGCTCGAATCCGTCGAAGATCAAGTCTCCGCGGATATCGGCCATGTCATTTAAGCTTCCAAACATGACCTGATGGCCAGGGGCATAGCTTTCGATCTGCTCCAGATGGCCAAGCGAGTTGGCCCGCACTGTGAAGCCGCCGAACACAAAGATCTGTCCGGGGAGAAAAGTCTCACCCTGGACTGCATCACTATCGATGATAGAAGCCATCAAGCCTAACGGCGACGACACAGAGGAACTCTCAATGAAAGCACCAATGTCGGTGTCAAAACCGGCGGATCTCGGGTAGGGGGTCCCGAACTGTGCGTCTAGGCGGATGGTAACAGGAGGCAGGGGACACGATGTTTTACCCAGGTTCGGGCCCTCTTGATGGAGGTAAAATCCTACGTCCTGCTCGATTTATTCTTGATGATATGGGTATTACAAGAGTTGATCTACCACGAGATTGGAGAGGCTAAACCCTTGAAGCTAGCCTATGGTATGATTGTATGTTGTCCTACGGACTAAAACCCTCCGGTTTATATAGACACCGGAGAGGGTTAGGGTTACATAGAGTCGGTTACAAGGAAGAAGATCTACATATCCGTATTACCAAGCTTGCCTTCCACGCCAAGGAGAGTCCCATCCGGACACGGGACGAAGTCTTCAATCTTGTATCTTCATAGTCTAACAGTCCGGCCAAAGGTTATAGTCCGGCTGTCCAGATACCCCTAATCCAGGACTCCCTCAATCTTCGTAGAATATGTAGGAGCCAATATGATCATCCAGGTTCCACTATTAGTTATTGACCGGAGATGTGTCCCGGTGATGTCTACATAGTTCTCCAACCCGTAGGGGCTGCACGCTTAACGTTCGATGATGATTTGTATTATGAGTTACGTGATTTGATGTACCGAAGGTTGTTAGGAGTCCTGGATGAGACCGCGGACATGACAAGGTGTCTCGAAATGGTCGAGACGTAAAGATCGATATATTGGAAGGCTATATTCGGACATTAGAAAGATTTTGAGTGATTCGGGTATTTTTCGGAGTACTGAAGAGTTACGGGAATTCGCCGGGGGAAGTAGTGGGCCTTAATGGGCCATACGGGAAAGGAGAGAAGAGCCTCAAGGGGTGCCCCCCATGGCAAGTCCGAATTGGACTAGGGAGGGGGCGGCGCCCCCTCTCTTTCCTTCTCCCTCTCCTACTCCTTCCCTCTCTCCCCTCTTGGAAAAGGAAGGGGACTCCAACTAGGATTGGGAATCCTAGTTGGACTCTCCCTATAGGCGCGCCCCTCCTAGGCCGGCCTCCTCTTTCCCCCTCCTTTATATACATGGGAAGGAGGGTACCCCAAAGGCACTCCAAGATTTTTCTTAGCCGTGTGCGGTGCCCCCCTCCATAGTTTTCCACCTCGGTCATATTGTCGTATTGCTTAGGCGAAGCCCTGCGTCGGTAACTTCATCATCATCGTCACCACACCGTCATGCTGATGAAACTCTCCCTTGGCCTCAACTGGATCAAGAGTTTGAGGGACGTCACTGAGCTGAACGTGTGCAGATCGCGGAGGTGTCGTGCGTTCGGTACTTGGATCGGTTGGATCGCGAAGACGTTCGACTACATCAACCGCGTTACTAAACACTTCCGCTTTCGGTCTACGAGGGTACGTGGACACACTCTCCCCGCTCGTTGCTATGCTTCTCCTAGATAGATCTTGCATGATCGTAGGAATTTTTTTGAAATACTACATTCCCCAACAATTCGGACACCGGAATGGTTCCGAGGTGTATCGGGTATTTATCGGAGTGCCGGAAGGGTTATCGGAGCCACCGGGGAAGTTACGGGCCTTATTGGGCCTTAAGGGAGAGAGAGGGAGCAGCCAAGGGCTGGCCGCGCTCCCCCCATGGGCCTAGTCCGAATTGGACTAGGGGGAGGGGCGGCTCCCTGTAACGCCCTCGATGCGGCTATATCTCCCACGTGTCGAAGAACGACTTAGAGGCATAACTGCATTGAAAGCAATGTCGCAAGTGAGGTAATCTTCACACAACCCATGTAATACATAAAGGAAAGAGGTACATAGTTGGCTTGCAATCGCCACTTCACACAATTACAAGAATAAAGCATTACATCATCCAGATACACACAAGGTCCAACTACAGAACCCAAAATAAAAGAAGACTACCCCAAAAGCTACACAGATCCCCGATCGTCCCAACTGGGCTCCACTATTGATCAACTGGAAACGGAATAACATAACGAACACGATCTTCATCGAGCTCCTCCTTGAGCTCGGTTGCATCACCTGCATGGTATCATCGGCACCTGCAAACTGGGTTTGGAAGTATCTGTGAGTCACGGGGACTCAGCAATCTCACACCCTTGTGATCAAGACTATTTAAGCTTATAGGAATGGTAAAAGGTATGAGGTGGAGCTGCAGTAAGCGACTAGCATATATGGTGGCTAACATACGCAAATGTGAGCGAGAAGAGAAGGCAAAGCATGGTCGAGAAATCTATGATCAAGAAGTGATCCTAGAACAACCTACGTCAAGCATTACTCCAACACCGTGTTCACTTCCCGGACTCCGCCGAGAAGAGACCATCACGGTTACACATGCGGTTGGTGCATTTTAATTAAGGTCAACTTCAGGATTTATACAACCAGACATTAACAAATTCCCATCTGCCCATAATCGCGGGCACGGCTTTCGAAAGTTCAAATCCCTGCAGGGGTGTCCCAACTTAGCCCATCACAAGCTCTCACGGTCAATGAAGGATATTCCTTCTCCCAAGACAATCTGATCAGGCTCGGCATCCCGGTTACAAGACATCCTCGACAATGGTAAAAGAAGTCCAGCAAGACCGCCCGATGCGCCGACATCCTGATGGGAGTTGCACATATCTCGTTCTCAGGGCAACACCGGATGAACACTACGTACAGCTAAAACCATCCCTCAAGTTTCCTCGAGGTGGCACCGCAAGTGGCTCTGTTTCGGACCAACACTTAGACAAGCACTGGCCCGGGGGGGGGTTAAAATAAAGATGACCCTTGGGCTGGCCTAACCCAAGGGAAAAAGAGGCTAGGTGGCGAATGGCAAAACCAAGGTTGGGCCTTGCTGGAGGAGTTTTATTCAAAGCGAACTGTCAAGGGGTTCCCATTATAACCCAACCTTGTAAGGAACGCAAAATCCGGAAACATAACACCGATATGACGGAAACTAGGGAGGCAAGAGTGGAACAAAACGCCAGGCAAAAGGCCAAGCCTTGCACCCTTTACCAAGTATATAGATGCATTAATTAAATAGGAGATATTATGATATCCCAACAAAATATCCATGTTCCAACATGGAACAAACTCCAATCTTCACCTGCAACTAACAACGCTATAAGAGGGGCTGAGCAAAGCGGTAACATAGCCAAACAACGGTTGCTAGGACAAGGTGGGTCAGAGGCTTGGCTTAATAATATGGGAGGCATGATAAGCAAGTGATAGATATCGCAGCATAGGCATAGCAAAAGAGCGAGCAACTAGCAAGCAAAGATAGAAGTGATTTCGAGGGTATGGTCATCTTGCCTGAAATCCCGCAAGGAAGAAGAACGAGTCCATGAAGAAGAAAAACGGACGTAGTTGAACGGGTCCTCACAAACGCGACGTTATCGGAACCAACCCGAAGAAGCAACACCGGAAAGAAGCACACAACATAGTAAACAACCAACACATGAACATGGCATGATATGCGGGATGCGGGATGCGGTGCATATGCATGATTTGGAAAGCAATGATTGAACCTGGCCTCAACTTGGAAAACCAAGAGTGGCACTGGAAAGAGGAGTTGATTTCGGTCGAAATCGATATAAAGATCACCGGAATCGGATGCACGGTTTGGAAATGGCAAGCAAAACAAATATGGCACCAGTCTGCGATAATCAGCAAGTGACCATCTAAATGCATCAAGATAAATATGCTACATCACTCAAACATGGAAACAAAATACATGGCAGGGATCCACTCATGATGTTTGACAAAATATGAGCACTGAGCTACGGCTAATTCACTCATTAACAGGTTCAAACAAGGATGGCAAAATTGCAAATGATAACAGGTTACAGACTTAGTGAAATTATCAACAAGTCAGGAATTATCATCAGGAAGCAATGTTTAAAGCATGATATCTACATGCTACAGGAATATATCATGGCAAAGAAAGGCATGGCATGAAGCTAATCAAAGCATATAACAAAAGTCCCTTAGTGACTATGAGCCAAAAGGGATCAGA
This sequence comes from Triticum urartu, assembly GCF_003073215.2. Lineage (NCBI taxonomy): Eukaryota > Viridiplantae > Streptophyta > Magnoliopsida > Poales > Poaceae > Triticum > Triticum urartu. Next base: position 546,114,683 of record NC_053023.1, read on the forward strand.
AAATACAATTGCAAGCATGTGAACATAGCAAAAACATAAACATATTCAGACTTAGTGAAAAACTGGAGCATGTAAACAGATTAACAAGTAGGCATGTTTACGAGCTCGATGCACTCACTAAGAGGCATTGCATGACAAATTAAATATACACCCAGCAAATAGACATGGCATAGAAGCTAGACATGGCAAGAACAACAACATAGCATGCACGGATCAACAACAATAAGCTTGGCAAAATCGCTAAACATGTTAACAATCTGCCAGGAACATTTTTTAGCAAAAGTAGAGCTTGATTGACTCAAGCTAGGGTGCTCCATAATGCAAAAAAATACATGGATGGATAGAGCACCACAATATCTACAAAACATCCTTATTGATCATCCTCAAAAAAGGCACGGATCACTAGGAAACAACATTAACATATGGCATAAAAATAATGACTGGACAGAGACTTGGTGAAAATCTAAGTCCCTGAAATCAGCATCATTGAGTAAGCTACTTTGCATGCTTGTGCTAGTCACCACAAAGATCACAAAAAATACATGGCAAACACCTCTGTAAATATAACATGGCATACATCAAAACACATGTAGAGCTCAGGATCATAGCATGCACACATTAATCATGGCACAAATGACAAAAGGCCATTTGCTGAAACAGATCTGACATAATCATCACATAGCCCTCTTCCAACGACATTTCGGGCATCAAGATGAGCTCAAATGAAAATGACGCCATGAGATGAAATGATGTACTCGTCGGGACGAACATTTTGATATGCTACACGCACGAATCAGAGCCACGATGAGGAAGTTAGGATGCGTTGAAAAGAGCAAAAATATTAGGGTTTGATGTTGAAGAGACCCGAAAATATCGGGAGGAGGCCTATTTATAGAGGTAGAGGGAGCTAGAAAGCTCCAAATGAGGTGTGGTTTGCGGCCACGCGATCGTGATCGAACGGTCTAGATGATGGAGAGGTCTTAGGTTGGTTTTGGGCCACTTTGGAGGGGTGTTGGGCTGCAACACACACGAGGCCTTTACGGTCCCTCGGTTAACCATTGGAGTACCAAACAAAGTCCAAATGGCACGAAACTTGACAGGCGGTCTACCGGTAGTAAACCAAGGCCGCATGGCAAGTCTCGGTCCAATCCAAAAATGTTTAACACTCGCACACAAAAAGAGGTAGAAAGAGACACCGGATGACATAGGAGCGCCGGATTGCAAAACGGACAACGGGGAAAATGCTCGCATGCATGAGACGAACATGTATGCAAATGAAATGCACATGATGACATGATATGCAATGCATGACACGCAAGCAATGACAATGCAACAACAGCGAGTAACTGGAGGACACCTGGCAAATCGGTCTCGGGGCGCTACACGCCCCCTCCTTCCTTCTCCTCCCCCTCTCCTTCCTTCTTCTCCTAGTAGGACTACGAAGGGGGGGTCCAACTCCTACTAGGAGTAGGATTGCCCCCTTGGGCGCGCCCTATAGGGTCGGCCGACCTCCCCCCTTGCTCCTTTATATACGGGGGCAGGGGGCACCCTAGAAGACACAAGTTAACAATTGTTTTAGACGTTTGCGGTGCCCCCCTCCACGGAAACACACCCCGGTCATATTGTCGTAGTGCTTAGGCAAAGGCCTGCATTGGTAACTTCATCATCACCGTCACCACGCCGTTGTGCTGGCGAAACTCTCCCTCGACCTCAGCTGGATCTAGAGTTTGAGGGACATCACCAAGCTGAACGTGTGCAGATCGTGGAGGTGCCGTGCGTTCGGTACTTGATTGGTTGGATCGCGAAGACGTTCGACTACATCAACCGCCTTACTTAAACGCTTCTGCTTTCGGTCTACGAGGGCACGTTGACACACTCTCCCCGCACGTTTCTATGCTTCTCCTAGATAGATCTTGCGTGATCGTAGGCAAAATTTTGAAATACTGCGTTCCCCAACACATATCATACATGCATCTCCGAGATAGAAAAGCGAGGTGAGGAGATACACGAAGATAGCTAGTGCGTGATTATTTGCAACGGAGAGAGACACCCCTATAGCACATGTCCAATAGAGGTCTGGTCAACAAGGAACAAAGGTCAAGAGGGACGCATGGAGAAGATGCACACATGGGGATGGAGAGAGGGTGTGTTTGTGATAGAGAGATCCCCTCGAGATTGTGAGGGGACTATATGGGTGGGAGATCGAGGGACGAGGTGCGTGTGTGATAGAAAGATGCCCCAAGAGAAATCAAGATAGACCATGCACATGTTTGTGATGGAGACTAAGAATGAGCTAGTCATATACATATAGGGGGAACTGCGTGTGCCTACAATTGAGTGAGAGACCATCATACTTGGCTAGGCGTGATATTGTGTGTGTGTGTGCGTGTGTGATGGAGAGAGAACGAGGGAGAGAGATAGAGTTTTAGATGGGTCTATCGAGTGCAAGTGAGATATGCATGTGTATGTGTGACCCAGAGAGATGGGAGTTTGAGAGAGAAAGGGAAGAGCTTCGAGACGACAGAGTGGTGCGTGAGAGAGTTATGGGCAACAAGCCAGGGAATTTGTGTGCGTACGATGAGTGCACTCAAGATATTTAGCTTGGTCTAGAGAATCATACATAGTGTGCGAGAGAGACCTATACATGGAGTGTGCATGCGAACTAGAAAGACATGGCATACTTAGTGAAATTAACACAAGTCTGGAATTTATCATCAGGAAGCAATCTTTAGAGCATGAAAACTACATGCTACAGGAACATATCATCACAAAGCAAAGCATGTCATGAAGCTACTCTAAGCACATAACAAAATTCCCTTAGTGACCTTGAGCCAAAAGGGAACAAAAAATACAATTGCATGCATGCGAACATGGCAAAAACATAAAAAGATTGAGACTTAGTGAAAAACTGGAGCTTGCAAAACAGATTAACAAGTAGGCATGTTTACGAGCTCGATGCACTCACTACAGAGCATGGCATGACAAACTAAGCATACACCCAGTAAATAGACATGGCATAGAAGCTAGACATGGCAAGAACAATAACGTAGCATGCACGGATCAATAGCAACATCCTCGGCAAAATCGCTAAACATGTCAACAATCTACCAGGATCATTTTATAGCAAAAGTAGAGCTCGATTGACTCAAGCTAGGGTGCTCCATAATTGCAAACAAAGACATGGATGGATAGAGCACCACAATATTAACAAAACATCCTTACTGATCATCCTCAAAAGAGGCATGGATCACTAGGAAACAACATGAACATATGGCATACAAACAAAAACAGGACAAGGACTTAGTGAAATTCTAAGTCCCTGAAATCAACATCAACGATTACGCTACTTTGCATGCTTGTGCTAGTCACCACAAGGATCACAAAAATACATGGCATACACCCTTATAAAGATGGCATGGCATTCATCAAAACACATGTAGAGCTCAGGATCATAGCATGCACACATTAATCATGGCAAAAATGACAAAAGGCCATTTGCTGAAATAGATCTGACATATTCCTCACATAGCCCTCTTCCAATAGAATTTCGGGCATCAAGATGAGCTCAAATGAAAATGATGCAATGAGATGAAATGATGTACTCATCGAGACGAACATTTTGTTATGCTACACGCACGAATCGGAGCAACGGTGATGAAGTTATGATGTGATGAAAAGAGGCACATGAAACTGGAATATCAGGACTTAGCAGAATTTTAGTGAGCGTCAAACAATAAAATGACGCACGGGCGGGATATAGTGGGCGCTCACCACTGGGCCGTGCCCATCTGTGGAGGAGGGAGATGGGCCGACTTGTGAGGCCGGCCAGCTGGGCCGGATGGACGCCGGCGCGGATGGGCCCATGAGTGGGGGTCGTGGCCATCTCCGTCAACCTCCCGATCCCGCACGGGCACGATCCCTTGGCGGCGGCGGTGCAGAACAGAAGCTCCAGTGAGGCCATGCGAAGGTCGGGGTCGCGGGGAGGCACCGAGAACGGACATATCCGGGTGTGGGCCCCCCGGATCCGGCCTCGGAGGTGGTCGGCGGAGAAGAACGGCGGGCTGGGGAGGTCCGGTGGCAAGGGTTTTGAGGTGGCGGCGCGGCATGAAACTCTGGCGAACTTCCCTGCAGGGTAACAGAGAGAGAGCTCATGAGGGAGAGAGAGTAGAGAGGAAACGGGCAGGGCGGCAGCGCTGAAGACCTCTCGAGGCGGCGGGGCGAAACTCCGGTGGCGGGCACTCCGGCGATGGCCAGTCTCCGGCAAGGCGCGCGGACGCGCGAGGAGGCGACGAGCGGCCAGGCGGCGGCGCGGGATCTGGGCCCGCACGGGCCCGCGATGGGCTCCACGGGCCAGCGGCGCGGGGACGGCGGCAGAGGACAGGTGGCGCGCCGTGGTTGGACGCGGACGACGGAGCGGACATGTCTGGGCGCGGTGGGAGATTTTGTCCGGTGGCGCGAGGTAGGAGGAGCTAGGGTTTCATCCCGAGATTTTCGAGGGAGATGACAAGTATATAGGTAGAGGGAGCTAGGAGTGTCCAAATGAGGTGCGGTTTTGGGCCACGCGATCATGATCGAACGCTCTAGATGATGGAGGGGGTTTAGGTGGGTTTTGGGCCACTTTTGAAGGGTGTTGGGATGCAACACACACGAGGCCTTTTCGGTCCCTCGGTTAACCGTTGGAGTATCAAACGAAGTCTAAATGACACGAAACTTGACAGGCGGTCTACCGGTAGTGAACCAAGGCCGCATGACAAGTCTCGGTCCACTCTTAAAACGTTTAACACCCGCACACGAAAAGAGGTAGAAAGGGAAACCGGAGGACATAGGAGCGCCGGATTGCAAAACTGACAACGGGAAAAATGCTCGGATGCATGAGACGAACATTTATGCAAATGAAATGCACATGATGACATGATATGCAATGCATGACACGCAAGCAAAGACAAGGCAAACAACAGCGAATAACTGGAGGACACCTGACACATCGGTCTCGGGGCGCTACAACACTCCACCACTACAAGAGTATCTCGTCCCGAGATCTAGAATGGCACCGGAGTGAAACGGAGGAGGAAGAGAAGAGGTAAAACTTAGTTGCTTCTTCGACAAACGAGTGAAACCAAAGAACCTCGAGAGGTTGATAAATTGAACGGAAGAAAACAATGAAGATGCACAAAGTTTAAAACACTCCGTTAGACAAGAGGAACAAGGAACATTACTAGAACCTTTGTAGGTTGAAGACATAAGAAAAAAGGTTGCAATGAACAAGAATTACATGCAAGCACTCCGGTTGAAACGAGAAGCACACAGAACAATAAAGATCAATTACGACAATACTCCAGTTGGAAATGGAAGGAATTGAACATGATCTTGACAAGATGAGAGGACACTTGAAAAGAGGACATGACACTCTGGTTAAAAGGATGAGCATGAAAAGAACATGGTCCTGACAATCTGTAACGCCCACGATGCAGCCATATCTCCTACGTGTCGAAGCACGACTTAGAGGCATAAACGCATTGAAAGCAATGTCGCAAGTAAGGTAATCTTCACAACAACCCATGTAAATAGATAATAAGGGGAAAGGTACATAGTTGGCTTACACTCGCCACGTCAAACAAAGTAGATAAATAGCATTACATCATCCAATCACTCATGGTCCGACTACGGCACCAAAATAAAAGATCAACCCAACAAGCGACATGGTCCTGATCGCCCCAACTGGGCACCACTACTGATCATCAGGGAAAGACACATAGTAACGGCGTGAGTCTTCGTCGAACTCCCACTTGAGCTCAAGCGCATCATCTGGAACGGAGTCATCAGGCCCTGCATCTGGTTTGGAAGTAATCTATGAGCCACAGGGACACAGCAATCTCGCACCCTCGCGATCAAGACTATTTAAGCTTATAGGTAAGGCAAGGTAATATCTGGAGCTGCAGCAAGCGACTAGCATATATGGTGGCTAACATGTTCGCAAAAGAGAGCGAGAAGAGAAGGCAAAGCACGAACGAAGAACTAGAGAACCAACTACGGCAAACATTACTCCAACACCGTGTTCACTTCCCGGACTCCGCCGAGAAGAGACCATCATGGCAACACACAAAGTTGATTCATTTTAATTAAGTTAAGGTTCAAGTTATCTACAACCGGACATTAACAAATTCCCATCTGCCCATAACCGCGGGCACGACTTTCAAAAGTTCAAATCCCTGCAGGCGAGTCCCAACTTAGCCCATGACAAGCTCTCACGGTCAACGAAGGATATACCTTCTCCCGAGACATTCCGATCAGACTCGGCATCCCGGTTCTACAAGACACTTCGACAAAGACAAAACAAGTCCAACAACACCGCCCAAATGTGCCGACAAATCCCGATAGGAGCTGCACATATCTCATTCTCAGGGCACACTCAGATGAGCCAGACGTCAGGTAGGCCAGCCCAGAGTTGCCCCTGGTAGCCCTAGACATCGCTCGGTTGGACCAACACTCAGAGGAGCACTGGCCCGGGGGGGTTTAAATAAGATGACCCTCGGGCTCCGGAAACCCAAGGGAAAAAGAGGCTAGGTGGCAAATGGTAAAACCAAGGTTGGGCATTGCTGGAAGAGTTTTATTCAAGGCGAATTGTCAAGGGGTTCCCATTATTACCCAACCGCGTAAGGAACGCAAAATCCGGGAACATAACACCGATATGACAGAAACTAGGGCGGCAAGAGTGGAACGAAACACTAGGAAAAAGGCTGAGCCTTCCACCCTTTACCAAGTATATAGATGCATTAAGATAAAAAGGTAATACAATGATATCCCAACAAGAAAATAATGTTCCAACAAGGAACGATCTCCAATCTTCACCTGCAACTAGCAACGCTATAAGAGGGGCTGAGCAAAGCGGTAACATAGCCAATCAACGGTTTGCTAGGACATGGTGGGTTAGAGGTTTGACATGGTAATTTGGGAGGCATGATAAGCAAGTGGTAGGCATCATAGCATAGGCATAGCAAAAGAGCGAGCATCTAGCAAAGCAAAGATAGAAGTGATTTCGAGGGTATGATCATCTTGCGTGCAAAGTTGTCAGAGTTGACTGGATCCTCGAAAGCAAACTCAACGGGCTCCTCGTTAGCGAACTCGTCTCCCAGATCTACCCAAACAAGACAAACAAGCAAGAGGAACACAATCAACCACGTGCAAAGCTCAAACAACATGATGCAAACATGGTATGCTATGCGGGATGCGATATGTGATGCATATGCAAGATTTGACAAGGAATGAAAGAACCTGGCCTCAACTTGGAAATCCAAGAGTGCCACTGGAAATGTGAGGTGATTTCGGTTGAAATTGATATAAAGATCGCCGGAATCAGATGCACGGTTTGGAAATGGCAAGCAAAACAAATATGGCACAGGTCTGCGATAAACAGTAAGTAGCCATCTAAATGCAACAAGATAAATATGCTACAGCACTCAAACATGGAAAAAAAATACATGGCAGGGATCCACTCATCATTCTTAAAAAAAGATGAACACTGAGCTACGGCCAATTCGTCCATTAACAGGTTCAAACAAGCATGGCAAAAGTGCAATTGATAAACAGGTTTCAGACTTAGTGAAATTAACACTAGTCTGGAATTTCAGATCAGGTGGCACACTTTGAAGCAAGAAAACTATATGCTACAGGAACTTAACATGGCAAAGAAAGGCATGACATGGAGCTACTCATAGAGGTTAACAAAAGTCCCTTAGTGATCTTGAGCCAAAAGGGATCAGAAAATACAATTGCAAGCATGTGAACATGGCAAAAAACATAATCAGATTACAGACTTAGAGAAAAACTGGAGCATGCAAATCTGTTAACGAGTAGGCATGTTTACGATCTCGATGCACTCACTACAGAGCAAGGCATGACAATCTAAGCATACACCCATCAAGAATACACATCATATAAGCTAGACATGGCAAGAACAACAACATAGCATGCACGGATCAACTACAACATCCTCGGCAAAATCGCTAACAAGTAGACAATCTGCCCAGATTCACGAAATAGCAAAAGTAGAGCTCGATTGACTCAAGCTAGGTTGCTCCATAATTGCAACCAAAGACATGGATGGATAGAGCATCACAATATTAACAACTCATCCTTACTGATCATCCCCAAAAGAGGCACGGATCACTAGGAAACAACATGAACATATGGGATATTGATAAAAATAGATCAAGGACTTGGTGGAATTGCTAAGTCCCTGAAATCAGCATTAACGAATGCACCACTTTGCAATCTTGTGCTAGTCACCACACACATCAAAAAAATACATGGATGGCACCTCTGTAAAGATGGCAAAGCATATAACAAAACACATGTAGAGGTCAGGGGCATATCATGCACACATTAATCATGGCAAAAATGACAAATAGCTATTTGGCGCAGTAGATCTGACAATTAACTCAAATAGCTCTCTTCCAACAGCATTTCGGGAATCAAGATGAGCTCAAATGAAAATGATGCAATGAGATGAAATGATGTACTCTCTGAGACGAACATTTCGATATGCTACACGCACAAAACAGAGCTACGGATGCGGAGATATAGCATGATGAACATTGCAAAATAATTAGGGTTTTGGGAGGAAGTCAACCGAGGCAAAATATCCCAGATCTAGATCGGGCGCGAATTTCGAGGATCGCCGGGGTACTGTAGCACGAGCTCGCCGGAGAGGACTTGCCGCGGAGGAGGGGCCGGTCGGTGAGGGAGGTCGGCGCCGGAGTTGTGCGGTCGCCGGACTTGGGTCGGCGTAGTGGCGGGGGTTGGAGAGACGGCGGCCGGCAGGACAGGGCGGCGCGGCGGAGCGATGAGGCCGCGGGGCGGTGCCAGAGTCCGCCGGAGACGGCGCTGAGCGGCGAAGCAGCGGGCCGGGCGCGGGGAAGAAGGGCGAGGGGCACGCGCGGTCGGCGCGCGGGGCGTCCGGGCCGGCGAAGTGGGCACCGCGGGCTGACGTGGCGTGCCCTTATTGGGCGAGAGCGGCGGCGGTGAGATGTCCGGCGAAACGGACATTGTTCGGTTGCGGAGAGAGTGGATTTTTTAGGGTTTCGGGGGAGAAGAACCATGAATTTCGGAGGGGGGCTATTTATAGACATAGGAGGAGCTAGGAGAGTCCAAATGAGGTGCGGTTTTCGGCCACGCGATCGTGTTCGAACGCTCTAGATGATGGAGAGAGTTTTGGTGGGTTTTGGGCCAAATTGGAGGGGTGTTGGGCTGCAACACACACGAGGCCTTCTCGGTCCCTCGGTTAACCGTTGGAGTATCAAACGAAGTCCAAATGGTACGAAACCTGACAGGCGGTCTACCGGTAGTAAACCAAGGCCGCTTGGAAAGTCTCGGTCCAATCCGGAAATGTTTAATCCCCACGCATGAAAAGAAGGTAGAAAGGACCACCGGAGGAGATAGAAGCGCCGGAATGCAAAACGGACAACGGGGAAAATGCTCGGATGCATGAGATGAACACGTATGCAAATGCAATGCACATGATGACATGATATGAGATGCATGACAACGACAACAACACACGGAGACAAAAACCCGAACCCAAGAAAATAAAATAACTTAATGCTGGAAACGGCAAGAGTTGGAGTACATATTAGGTAAATTACATCTGGGGTGGTACAACACTCCGCCACTACGAAAGGATCTCGTCCCGAGATCTAGGACTGGAAGAACGCCGGGTACTCAGAACGGAGGTGATCCTCGGGTTCCCAGGTGGCTTCACGGTCGGAATGGTGTGACCACTTGACTTTGAGGAATTTGATTGACTTATTGCGAGTCTTGCGTTCAGTCTCTTCAAGAATAGCAACTGGGTGCTCACGATAAGAGAGATCTTCTTGGAGATCAATGTCTTCGAAGTTGACGGTGTGGTCAGGAGTCTTGAAGCACTTGCGGAGCTGAGAGACATGGAACACGTCGTGCACATTTGCAAAGTTTGAAGGAAGCTCGAGTTGATAGGCGAGATCGCCTCTCTTGCTGACGATCTTGAAAAGACCCACGTATCTAGGGGCAAGCTTCCCTTTGATACCAAAGCGACGAGTACCTTTCATTGGAGAGACGCGGAGGTAAACATGATCTCCGATCTCGAAAGCCAAATCACGGTGCTTACTATCATAGTAGCTCTTCTGGCGCGATTGCGCTGCTTTGAGGTTATCTCGAATGACTTTGCACATTTCCTCTGCCTCTGTGATTAAGTCATTTCCCAGAAGTTGACGTTCACCGGATTCAGACCAGTTGAGTGGAGTACAGCACTTCCTGCCATACAGAATTTCGAATGGGGCCTTGCCCGAACTGGCTTGAAAATTGTTGTTGTAGGAGAATTCGGCATATGGAAGAGAATCTTCCCACTTCATACCGAAGGAGATAACGCAAGCCCTGAGCATATCTTCAAGAATCTGATTGACACGCTCGACTTGACCGCTAGTTTGAGGATGGAAAGCTGTGCTGAAGCGGATGTTGGTGCCCATGGCCTTCTGAAAAGAATCCCAAAACTTGAGGTAAAGATGCTGCCACGGTCTGAAGAGATCACCTATGGAATACCGTGCAGAGAGACAATCCGAGAGGTATACAGCTCCGCCAATTGAGCTGTAGTGATTGACTCTTTGATAGGCAGAAAGTGAGCCACTTTAGTGAGTTTGTCGATGACAACGAATATAGCATCACTGCCACACTTGGACTTTCGAAACCCAGTCACAAAGTACATCTCAATGTGGTCAAACTTCCATTCTGGAATGGCAAGAGGTTGGAGGAGACCAGCTGGCCTTTGGTGTTCTGCCTTCACTCTTCTGCAGACATCACACTCATTCACGAACTGAGCAATCTCGCGCTTCATTCGAGTCCACCAATAAGCCTGCTTGAGGTCCTGATACATCTTCGTACTCCCAGGGTGGATGGAGAGGAGTGAATTGTGAGCCTCGTTCATGATAACTTTACGAAGCTCACATTTGGGCACAACAATACGATCCTCGAAGAAGAGAGTATCCTTGTCATCAAGGCGGTAGCACTTGTACTTGGGTTGACTCTTGGCAATCCCAATCTTCACCTTCTTCACCATAGCATCAAGAAGTTGAGCCTCGCGAATCTGGTCTTCCAAGGTAGGAGAGACTTGAAGGTTGGCGAGGAAACCTTAAAGAACAACTTGCAGATTAAGTTTGCGGAAAGCTTCACAAAGCTCGGGTTGGTAAGGCTTGAGAATCAGACTGTTGCTGTAAGCCTTCCTGCTCAAAGCATCAGCAATCACATTGGCCTTGCCTGGAGTATACTCGATACTCGGATTATACTCTTGAATCATTTTGACCCAACGAGTCTGCCTGAGGTTGAGATTAGGCTGAGTGAAGATGTACTTGAGACTCTTGTGGTCAGTGAAGATGTCCACTTTTCTTCCCAATAAGAGATGTCTCCAAGTCAAAAGAGCATGCACAACTGCCGCCAACTCGAGGTCATGAGTGGGGTAGTTCTTCTCGTTGGGCTTCAACTTGCGAGAGATATAAGCCACAACTTTCTTCTCTTGCATCAACACTACACCAAGACCTTGGAGAGAGGCATCGCAGAATACCTCGAACGGTTTGGATTCATCAGGAGGAGTTAGAACTGGAGCAGTGACCAATTTCTCTTTCAAAGTGTTGAAAGCGATGTCACATTCCGGAGACCAAACGTACTTGACGTGCTTCTGGAGAAGGTTTGAAAGAGGCTTCACGATATTTGAAAAGTTCTCAACGAACCTTTGATAGTAGCTTGCGAGACCGAGGAAGCTACGGAGTTGCTTCACGTTCTGAGGTGGTTCCCAATTCACAATTGCAGACACCTTCTCAGGATTCACCGCAATGCCCTTGGCAGAGATGATATGCCCAAGATAAAGAACCTCATCGAGCCAAAACTCGCACTTTGAGAACTTGGCGTAGAATTGATGTTCCCTGAGCTTATCGAGCACCAAACACAAGTGCTCGGCATGATCTTCCTTGTTCTTCGAAAAGACCAGAATGTCGTCGAGATAGACCAAAACAAAGTCATTTGTGTAGGCGTTGAAGATGAAATTCATCATGCGAGAGAAAGTCGGAGGAGCGTTGACGAGGCCAAAAGACATGACAGTGTATTCATATGAACCATAGCTTGTCCTGACAGCCGTCTTGGGAATATCTTGCTCACGGGTTCGAATCTGGTGATAACCCATACGGAGATCAAGCTTGGTGAATACTTGGGCACCTTTGAGTTGTTCGAACAGGCCGTTGATGTTGGGAAGTGGGTATTTGTTCTTGATAGTCTTCTTGTTCAATGGACGGTAGTCAACACAAAGTCGGTCCATTCCATCCTTCTTCTTCACAAAAAGTACTCCACAACCCCACGGAGAGGAACTAGGTCGGATGAGACCCATTCTCTCTTGAATATCGAGTTGCTTCTTCAGCTCCTTCAACTCTTCAGGTCCGAGCTTGTAAGGACGCTTGCAAACCGGTTCCGTGCCAGGCTCAAGATCGATGACGAATTCAACTGGCCGGTGCGGAGGCATTCCTGGAAGCTCTTCTGGAAAGACGTCTTGATATTCGCAAACGACTAGAATTTGCGAGATGGCATCTAGTTCACCCTTCTCAGTGAGAGAAAACAGACAGATGGTATCATCACGAGTGGAAAAGACAATTACATCCTCAGACGAATGAGTCAATTGAATCTGCCTGGCAGCACAATCAAGATGCGCCTTGTGCTTAGAAAGCCAATCCATTCCGAGAATAAGATCAATATCCGAGTTACCAAGAACCACCGGAGAAGAAAGAAACTTGTAGTCGCCCAACGTGATAGTAACATCCGGGGCCATAGCGCTTGCATTCATGAATTTACCCGGAGAAACAACGGATAACTGACTAGGAAAATCTTGTAAAGGCAACTCAAGCTTAGAAACAAATGGTCTTGAGATGAAACAATGCGATGCACCAGTGTCAAAAAGAACTTTTACAGGAATATCATTAACAGGAAGGTTACCCATGATGACATCTGACGAGTCCTCTGCCTGAGCTGCATTCATCAAGTTGACCTTGGCGGACTTGGGGTTATGCTTGACCACAAATGTACTTGCCGATCTCACAGGAGGAGGAGGAGGAGGGAGACGCCTCTGATTGAAGAATTTGTTGGCATAGTGACCCTTCTGTTGGCACTTGTTGCACATGGCCTCTGAAAGCGGACGGCGATATGGAGCACTCGATCTTGAAGCTTGAGACAAAGTCTTGTTCTGAAAGCCAGGGTTGGGTGGGGGGGAAGATCCACTGCCACCTTTGCTCTTCTGCTGATACGGCTGACGGAACGAAGGAGGAGGAAGCCAATACTTCTGCTGCTTAGCCACTTGAGTAGAGGAAGAAGGAGTAGCATCTCTGACTCGCTTCTTGGAAGCATCACACTTCAGTTGAGCAGCCTCTTGCTTCAATGCCACGTTGTAGAACTCATCGTACCTCAAGGGCTCAAAGAGAACAAGAGCTAGCTGGATTTCTTCTCTGAGACCACCCCTGAACTGATATATCATGCTCTTCTCATCAGGGACGTCCTGCTTACCAAAGCGGGTGAGCTTCTGAAACAACTTGTTGTAGTCATAGACAGACAAAGAGCCTTGCTGCAGGTTGCGGAATTCCTCACGCTTGCTTTCAACCATGCTCTGAGGAATATGATGAGCTTTGAAGTCTTGACGGAATTCATCCCAGGTAATCACACGGCCTCCTCTGGAATCCTTGTACTGCTGGAACCATTCTGCAGCTTGGTCTTTGAGTTGGAATGAAGCGAACTTGACAAAGTCCTCAGGCCTGACGTTACTGCACTCGAAATGCTTGCACAACTCCACAAGCCAATCGTCAGCATAACTTAGAGGCTCTGATACCAACTTGTAACACCCTCGATGCGGCTATATCTCCCATGTATCGAAGCACGACTTAGAGGCATAACCGCATTGAAAGCAATGTCGCAAGTAAGGCAATCTTCACAACATCCCATGTAAAAAGATAATAAAAGGGAAGGTACATAGTCGGCTTACACTCGCCATGTCAATCAAAGTACATAAATAGCATTACATCATCCAATCACTCATGGTCCAACTACGGTACCAAAATAAAAGATCAACCCAACATGCGACACGGTCCCGATCGCCCCAACTGGGTACCACTACTGATCATCAGGGAAAGACACATAGTAATGATGGGAAGCTTCATCGAACTCCCACTTGAGCTCAAGCGCATCATCTGGAACGGAGTCATCAGGCCCTGCATCTGGTTTGGAAGTAATCTATGAGCCACAGGGACACAACAATCTCGCACCCTCGCAATCAAGACTATTTAAGCTTATAGGTAAGGCAAGGTAATGTGTGGAGCTGCAGCAAGCGACTAGCATATGTGGTGGCTAACCTGTTCGCAAAAGAGAGCGAGAAGAGAAGGCAAAGCACGAACGAAGAACTAGAGAACACCCTACAGCAAACATTACTCCAACACCGTGTTCACTTCCCGAACTCCGCCGAGAAGAGACCATCACGGTAACACACACCGTTGATTCATTTTAATTAAGTTAAAGTTCAAGTTATCTACAACCGGACATTAACAAATTCCCATCTGCCCATAACCATGGGCATGGCTTTCGAAAGTTCAAATCCCTGCAGGGAGTCCCAACTTAGCCCATCACAAGCTCTCACGGTCAACGAAGGATAAACTTTCTCCCGAGACATTCCGATCAGACTCGGTATCCCGGTTCTACAAGACAACTTCGACAAGTTAAAAACAAATCCGGCAACACCACCCAGATGTGCCGACAAATCCCGATAGGAGGTGCACATATCTTGTTCTCAGGGCACACCGAATGAGCAAGACGTTGGGTAGGCCAGCCCAGAGTTGCCCCTGGTAGCCCCGGACATCGCCCGATTAGACCAACACTCAGAGGAGCACTGGCCCGGGGGGGGGGGGTTAAAATAAAGATGACCCTTGAGTCCGGGAAACCCAAGGGAAAAAAGGCTAGGTGGCAAATGGTAAAACCAATGTTGGGCATTGCTGGAAGAGTTTTATTCAAGACGAACTGTCAAGGGGTTCCCATTATTACCCAACCGCGTAAGGAACGCAAAATCCGGGAACATAACATCGATATGACGGAAACTAGGGCGGCAAGAGTGGAACAAAACACTAGGTAAAAGGCCGAGCCTTCCACCCTTTACCAAGTATATAGATGCATTAAGATAACAAGATAATATAATGATATCTCAACAAGTAAACAATGTTCCAACAAGGAACGGTCTCCAATATTCAGCTACAACTAGCAACGCTATAAGAGGGGCTGAGCAAAGCGGTAACACAGCCAATCAACGGTTTGCTAGGACATGGTGGGTTAGAGGTTTGCCATGGAAATTTTGGAGTCGTGATAAGCAAGTGGTAGGCATCGTAGCATAGGCATAGCAAAAGAGCGAGCATCTAGCAAAGCAAAGATAGAAGTGATTTCGAGGGTATGATCATCTTGCCTCCAAAGTTGTCAGAGTTGACTAGATCCTCGAAAGCAAACTCAACGGGCTCCTCGTTAGCGAACTCGTCTCCCGGCTCTACCCAAACAAGACAAACAAGCAAAAGGAGCACAATCAACCACGTGCAAAGCTCAAACAACATGATGCAAACATGGTATGCTATGCGGGATGTGATATGTGAAGCATATGTAAGATTTAACAAGGAATGAATGAACCTGGCCTCAACTTGGAAATCCAAGAGTGCCACTGGAAAGGTGAGGTGATTTCGGTTGAAATCGATATAAAGATCGCCGGAATCGGATGCACGGTTTGGAAATGGCAAGCAAAACTAATATGGCACCGGTCTGCGATAAACAACAAGTAGCCATCTAAATGCAACAAGTTAAACATGCTACAGCACTCAAACATGGCAACAAAATACATGGCAGGGATCCATTCATAATGCTTAACAAAAGATGAACACTGAGCTATGGCCAATTCATCCATTAACAGGTTCAAACAAGCATGGCAAAAGTGCAATTGGTAAACAGGTTTCAGACT
Organism: Triticum urartu; assembly: GCF_003073215.2. Classification (NCBI taxonomy): domain Eukaryota; kingdom Viridiplantae; phylum Streptophyta; class Magnoliopsida; order Poales; family Poaceae; genus Triticum; species Triticum urartu. The sequence goes on from NC_053023.1 coordinate 546,130,722, forward strand.
TAGTGAAATTAACACTTGTCTGGAATTTCAGATCAGGTAGCACACTTTGGAGCAAGAAAACTATATGTTACAAGAACTTAGCATGGCAAAGCAAAGCAGGGCATGGAGCTACTCAATGAGCTTAACAAAAGTCCCTTAGTGACCTTGAGCCAAAAGGGATCAAAAAATACAATTGCAAGCATGTGAACATGACAAAAACATAATCAGATCTCAGACTTAGTGAAAAACAGGAGCATGCAAATCTGTTAACGAGGAGGCATGTTTACGAGCTCGATGCACTCACTACAGAGCAAGGCATGATAATCTAAGCATACACCCATCAATAATACATATTGTATAAGCTATACATGGCAAGAACAACAACATAGCATGCACGGATCAACAACAACATCCTCGGCAAAATCGCTAACAAGTAGACAATCTGCCCAGATTCACGAAATAGCAAAAGTAGAGCTCGATTGACTCAAGCTAGGTTGCTCCCTAATTGCAAACAAAGACATGGATGGATAAAGCACTACAAGATTAACAAATCATCCTTACTGATCATCCTCAAAAGAGGCACGGATCACTAGTAAACAACATGAACATATGGCATATTGATAAAACAGATCAAGGACTTAGTGGAATTGCTAAGTCCGTGAAATTAGCATTAACGAATGCACCACTTTGCAAGCTTGTGCTAGTCACCACACATATCACAAAAATACATGGATAGCACCTCTGGAAAGATGGAAAAGCATATAAAAAACACATGTAGAGCTCAGGAGCATATCATGCACACAATAATCATGGCAAAAATGACAAATAGCTATTTGGTGCAGCAGATCTGACAATTAACTCAAATAACACTCTTCCAACAGCATTTCGGGCATCAAGATGAGCTCAAATGAAAATGATGCAATGAGATGAAATGATGTAGTCTCTGAGACAAACATTTTGATATGCTACGCGCCCAAAACGGAACTACGGATGCGGAGATATAGTATGATGAACATTGCAAAATAATTAGGGTTCCGGGAGAAAGTCAACCGAGGCAAAGTTCCAGATCTGGATCTAGCACGGTTCCAGTTGCACCTCGCCGGAGTTACTGTAGCAAGAGCTCGCCGGAGTTGGAAGGGGCCAGCCGGGGCGGTTCGGGGCGTGGAGGAGGCGGCGGTTGGCGGCGCCGGAGTTGGTGCAGAACGGCGGCGAGATCCGGCCGGCGTCGGGCGGTGGCCGGCGCGGTGCGGCATGGCGGGGCTCCGCTGGCGGAGAGGCGGCGCACGGGCGGCGGCGGCCGGCTCCGAGGAAGACGACGGCGGGGCAGTCGGGCGCGGCGGTCCGGATCGGCGCGGGGAGAGGGCCCGCCTTGGGCCCGGGCGGGCCGGCGGCGCTGGGCGGCGAAGTGGGGCTCAAGGGGCCACGTGGCGCTCCCTGATAGGTCGGCGGCGGCGGGCGGACAACGTCCGGCCAGACCGGACGTGTCCGGTGCGGCGAGGAGCGGGGAATTAGGGTTTCGGGGGAGAAGAAGATCCGGGATTTCGGGGAGAGACCTATAAATAGGCATAGAGGGACCTAGGGGAGTCCAAATGAGGTGCGGTTTTTGGCCACGCGATCGTGATCGAACGCTCTAGATGATGGAGAGGGTGTTGGTGGGTTTTGGGCCAAATTGGAAGGGTGTTGGGCTGCAACACACACGAGGCCTTCTCGGGCCCTCGGTTAACCGTTGGAGCATCAAACGAAGTCCAAATGGTACAAAACTTGACAGGCGGTCTACCGGTAGTAAACCAAGGCTGCTTGGCAAGTATCGGTCCAATCCGGAAATGTTTAACCCCCACACACGAAAGAAAGGTAGAAAGGACCACCGGAGGAGATAGGAGCGCCGGAATGCAAAACTGACAACGGGGAAAATGCTCGGATGCATGAGACGAACACGTATGCAAATGCAAATGCACATGATGACATGATATGAGATGCATGACAATGACAACAACACACGGAGACGAAAACCCGAACCCGAGGAAATAAAATAACTTAGCGCCGGAAACGGCAAGAGTTGGAGTACATATTAGGTAAATTACATCCGGGGTGTTACAATACTCCACCACTATGAAAGGATCTCGTCCCAAGATCTAGGACTGGAAGAAAGCCGGGTACTCAAAACGGAGGTGATCCTCGCGTTCCCAGGTGGCTTCACGGTCGGAATGGTGTGACCACTTGACTTTGGAATTTGATTGACTTATTGCGAGTCTTGCGTTTAGTCTCTTCAAGAATAGCAACGGGGTGCTCACGATAAGAGAGATCTTCTTGGAGATCAATGTCTTCGAAGTTGACGGTGCGGTCAGGAGTCTTGAAGCACTTGCGGAGCTGAGAGACATGAAACACGTCGTGCACATTTGCAAAGTTTGAAGGAAGCTCGAGTTGATAGGCGAGATCGCCTCTCTTGCTGACGATCTTGAAAGGACCCACGTATCTAGGGGAAAGCTTCCCTTTGATACCGAAGCGACGAGTACCTTTCATTGGAGAGACGCGGAGGTAAACATGATCTCTGATCTCGAAAGCCAAATCGCGGTGCTTACTATCATTGTAGCTCTTCTGTCGCGATTGCGCTGCTTTGAGGTTATCACGAATGACTTTACACATTTCCTCTGCCTCTGTGATTATGTCATTTCCCAGAAGTTGACACTCACCTGTTTTAGACCAGTTGACTGGAGTACGACACTTCCTGCCATACAGAATTTCGAATGGGGCCTTGCCCGAACTTGCTTGAAAACTATTGTTGTAGGAGAATTCGGCGTATGGAAGACAATCTTCCCACTTCATGCCGAAGGAGATCACACAAGCCCTGAGCATATCTTCAAGAACCTGGTTGACACGCTCGACTTGACCGCTAGTTTGAGGATGGAAAGCTGTTCTGAAGCGGATGTTGGTGCCGATGGCCTTTTGAAAAGACTCCCAAAACTTGGAGGTAAAGATGCTGCCACGGTCTGAAGAGATCACCCATGGAATGCCGTGCAGCGAGACAATTCGAGAGGTATAGAGCTCCGCCAATTGAGCTGCTGTGATAGACTCTTTGATAGGCAGAAAGTGAGCCACCTTAGTGAGTTTGTCGATGACAACGAATATAACATCATTGCCACGCTTGGACTTTGGAAACCCAGTCACGAAGTCCATCTCAATGTGGTCAAACTTCCATTCTGGAATGGCAAGAGGTTGGAGGAGACCAGCTGGCCTTTGGTGTTCTGCCTTCACTCTTCTGCAAACATCACACTCATTCATGAACTGAGCAATCTCGCGCTTCATTCGAGTCCACCAATAAGCCTGCTTGAGGTCCTGATACATCTTTGTACTCCCAGGGTGGATGGAGAGGAGTGAATTGTGAGCCTCGTTCATGATCACTTTACGAAGGTCACCTTTGGGCACAACAATATGATCCTCAAAGAAGAGAGTATCCTTGTCATCAAGGCAGTAGCACTTGTACTTGGGTTGGCTCTTAGCAATCCCAATCTTCACCTTCTTCACCATAGCATCAAGAAGTTGAGCCTGACGAATCTGCTCTTCCAAGGTAGGAGAGACTTGAAGGTTGTCGAGGAAACCTTGAGGAACAACTTGCAGATTAAGTTTGTGGAAAGCTTCACAAAGCTCGGGTTGGTAAGGCTTGAGAATCAGACTGTTGCAATAAGCCTTCCTGCTCAAAGTGTCAGCAATCACATTGGCCTTGCCTGGAGTATACTCGATACTTGGATTGTACTCTTGAATCATTTCGACCCACCAAGTCTGCCTGAGGTTGAGATTAGGCTGAGTGAAGATGTACTTGAGATTCTTGTGGTCAGTGAAGATGTCCACTTTTCTTCCCAATAAGAGATGTCTCCAAGTCAGAAGAGCATGCACAACTGCCGCCAACTTGAGGTGATGAGTGGGGTAGTTCTTCTCGTTGGGCTTCAACTGGCGAGAGGTATAAGCCACAACTTTCTTCTCTTGCATCAACACTGCACCAAGACCTTGAAGAGAGGCATCGTAGAAGACCTCGAACAATTTGGATTCATCAGGAGGGGTCAGAACTGGAGCAGTGACCTATTTCTCTTTCAAAGTGTTGAAAGCGATGTCACATTCCGAGACCAAACGTACTTGACGTGCTTCTGGAGAAGGTTTGAAAGAGGCTTCGCGATCTTTCAAAAGTTATCAACGAACCTTCGACAGTAGCTTGTGAGACCGAGGAAGCCATGGAGTTGATTCACGTTCTGAGGTGGTTCCCAATTCACAATTGCAGACACCTTCTCAGGATTCACCGCAATGCCCTTGGCAGAGATGATATGCCCAAGATATAGAACCTCATCGAGCCAAAACTCGCACTTTGAGAACTTGGCATAGAACTGATGTTCCCTGAGCTTATCGAGCACCAAACGCAAGTGCTTGGCATGATCTTCCTTGTTCTTCGAAAAGACCAGAATGTCGTCGAGATAGACCAAAACAAAGTCATTTGTGTAGGCGTTGAAGATGAAGTTCATCATGCGAGAGAAAGTCGAAGGAGCGCTGACGAGGCCAAAAGACATGGCGGTGTATTCATATGAACCATAGATGGTTCTGAAAGCCGTCTTGGGAATATCTTGCTCATGGATTCGAATCTGGTGATAACCCATATGGAGATCAAGCTTGGAGAATACTTGGGAACCTTTGAGTTGTTCGAACAGCTCGTTGATGTTGGGAAGTGGGTATTTGTTCTTGATAGTCTTTTTGTTCAATGGACGGTAGTCAACACAAAGTCGGTCCGTTCCATCCTTCTTCTTCACAAAAAGTACTCCACAACCCCACGAAGAGGAACTAGGTCGGACGAGACCCATTCGCTCTTGAATATCGAGTTGCTTCTTCAGCTCCTTCAACTCTTCAGGTCTGAGCTTGTAAGGAAGCTTGCAAACCGGTTCCGTGCCAGGCTCAAGATCGATGACGAATTCAACTGGCCGGTGCGGAGGCATTCCTGGAAGCTCTTCTGGAAAGACGTCTTGATATTCACAAACGACTGGAATTTGCGAGATGGCATCCAACCTATATCTCTTATTTATCAACCGAAATCACCTCACCTTTCTAGTGGCACTCTTGGATTTCCATGTTGAGGCCAGGTTCATTCATTCCTTGTCAAATCTTGCATATGCATCACATATCGCATCCCGCATAGCATACCATGTTTGCATCATGTTGTTTGAGCTTTGCACGTGGTTGATTGTGCTTCTTTTGCTTGTTTGTCTTGTTTGGGTAGAGCCGGGAGGCGAGTTCGCTAATGAGGAGCCCGTTGAGTTTGCTTTCGAGGATCCAGTCAACTCTGACAACTTTGCAGGCAAGATGATCATACCCTCGAAATCACTTCTATCTTTGCTTTGCTAGATGCTCGCTCTTTTGCTATGCCTATGCTACGATGCCTACCACTTGCTTATCATGCCTCCCAAATTGCCATGTCAAACCTCTAACCCACCATGTCCTAGCAAACCATTGATTGGCTGTGGTACCGCTTTGCTCAGCCCCTCTTATAGCGTTGCTAGTTGTAGCTGAAGATTGGAGACCGTTCCTTGTTGGAACATTGTTTACTTGTTAGGATATCATTATATTATCTTGTTATCTTAATGCATCTATATACTTGGTAAAGGGTGGAAGGCTCGGCCTTTTTCCTAGTGTTTTGTTCCACTCTTGCCGCCCTAGTTTCCGTCATATCGGTGTTATGTTCCCGGATTTTGCGTTCCTTACGCGGTTGGGTAATAATGGGAACCCCTTGACAGTTCGTCTTGAATAAAACTCTTCCAGCAATGCCCAACACTGGTTTTACCATTTGCCACCTAGCCTTTTTTTCCCTTGGGTTTTGCGGACTCAAGGGTCATCTTTATTTTAACCCCCCCCTCGGGCCAGTGCTCCTCTGAGTGTTGGTCCAATCGAGCGATGTCCGGGGCTACCAGGGGCAACTCTGTTCTGGCCTACCCGACGTCTTGCTCATCCGGTGTGCCCTGAGAACGAGATATGTGCAGCTCCTATCGGGATTTGTCGGCACATCTGGGTGGTGTTGCTGGATTTGTTTTTAACTTGTCGAAGTTGTCTTGTAGAACCGGGATACCGAGTCTGATCGGAATGTCTCGGGAGAAGGTTTATGTTGACGAGGCCAAAAGACATGACAGTGTATTCATATGAACCATAGCTTGTTCTGAAAGCCGTCTTGGTAATATCTTGCTCACGGATTTGAATCTGGTGATAACCCATACAGAGATCAAACTTGGAGAATACTTGGGCACCTTTGAGTTTTTCGAACAGCTCATTGATGTTGGGAAGTGGGTATTTGTTCTTGATAGTGTTTTTGTTCAATGGACGGTAGTCAACACAAAGTCGGTCCATTCCATCCTTCTTCTTCACAAAAAGTACTCCACAACCCCACGGAGAGGAACTAGGTCGGATGAGACCCATTCGCTCTTGAATATCGAGTTGCTTCTTCAGCTCCTTCAACTCTTTAGGTCCGAGCTTGTAAGGACGCTTGCAAACCGGTTCCGTGCCAGGCTCAAGATCGATGACGAATTCAACTGGCCAGTGCGGAGGCATTCCTGGAAGCTCTTCTGGAAAGACGTCTTGATATTCGCAAACGACTGGAATTTGCGAGATGGCATCCAGTTCACCCTTCTCAGTGAGAGAAAACAGACAGATGGTATCATCACGAGCGGCAAAGATAATTACATCCTCAAACGAATGAGTCAATTGAATCTGCCTGGCAGCACAATCAAGATGCGCCTTGTGCTTAGAAAGCCAATCCATTCCGAGAATAAGATCAATATCCGAGTTACCAAGAACCACCGGAGAAGAAAGAAACTTGTAGTCGCCCAACGTGATAGTAACATCCGGAGCCAACATTTTGGTGTTCATGAACAAACCCGGAGAAGAAACCGCTATCGGCTTAGGCAAATCAATAGTGTGCACATCATGCATGGATGCAAAAGGCTTCGATAAAAATGATAAAGATGCACCAGTATCAAAAAGAACTCTTGCGGGAATGTCATTAACAGGAAGGTTACCCATAATCACATCTGGCGAGTCCTCTGCCTGAGCTGCGTTCAGCAAGTTGACCTTAGCAGACTTGGGGTTATGCTTGACCATAGCTGTGCTTGCCGATCTCACAGGAGGAGGAGGAGGGAGACGCCTCTGATTGAAGCATTTGTTGGCATAGTGACCCTTCTGTTGGCACTTGTTGCACGTGACCTCTGAAAGCGGACGGTGATACGGAGCACTTGATCTTGGAGCTTGAGACGAAGTCTTGTTCTGAAAGCCAGGGTTGGGGGGGTGGGAAGATCCACTGCCACCTTTGCTCTTCTGCTAATACGGCTGACGGAACGGAGGAGGAGGAAGCCAATACTTCTGATGCTTAGCCACTTGAGTAGAGGAAGAAGGAGTAGCATCTCTGACTCGCTTCTTGGAAGCATCACACTTCAGTTGAGCAGCCTCTTGCTTCAATGCCATGTTGTAGAACTCATCGTACCTCAAGGTCTCAAAGAGAACAAGAGCTAGCTGGATTTCTTCTCTGAGACCACCCCTGAACTGGTATATCATGCTCTTCTCGTCAGGGACGTCCTGCTTAGCAAAACGGGCGAGCTTCTGAAACCACTTGTTGTAGTCATAGACAGACAAGGAGCCTTGCTTCAGGTTGCGGAATTCCTCACGCTTGCTTTCAACCACGCTCTGAGGAATATGATGAGCTTTGAAGTCTTGACGGAATTCATCCCAGGTAATCACACGGCCTCCTCTGGAATCTTTGTACTGCTGGAACCATTCTGCAGCTTGGTCTTTGAGTTGGAAGGAAGCGAACTTGACAAAGTCCTCAGGCCTGACGTTACTGCACTCGAAATGCTTGCACAAGTCCACAAGCCAATCGTCAGCATCAGTTGCCTCAACACAGTTGCTGAAGGTCTTTGACTAGTTAGCAAGGAACTGGTTGAGTGTAGCGAAGTGATTCTGATTGTTGCCCTGGTTGCCTTGGTTGCCTTGGTTCGCTTGATTGCGCTCTTGAAGAATTTGCATGATCAACTGCGTGTTTGCATTGGTAGCGGCCATCAGAGCTTGCCACGCCTCCGGAGGTGGAGGTGGTGGTGGCGGATCAGGATTCCGAGTCGTGCACGTTGGAGGAGCCATCCTGAAAAGGTTGACATCCATTAGCACATTGATTGACAAATATTGAAGCTGATTCCAACGGGTAGAAATTGCAACATATAGTCTTCACATCCGAACAAAATGAACGAATGCATTCCAATTGAAATGGTCACATATCCATAAATTGAGAAGCCACTTATAATTTAGGTAGAGAAATAAAATCAACAAGGTACGGAGCAAGAACGAATACTCGGTAAGGATCACCCAATCACAAACCAAATATTCGTGGAAGAAGAACTAGAGCTACAAGAATTCCCACCTATGAAACTCCCGAACCTTTCTGGTTATGCAATCAGGTGTTGGGGATACAGGGGAAGCATAATATCTCACCCAATCTAGCAAATCATACATCCAGCTGTCTCCATCCTTCAACACATAACCGAGAAAAACTTCGGAAACCATCTACCTCAACCTTCGAAAAGCATCCGTTATACAAGTTATGGCAATACTCCCGAACTCCCGCCCCAGTACTGGGTGGCGTCGAGGTTATCTCACCAACAACTGCATAAAAGAGATTTTCGATGTCGGCGAACTAAACTCAGGTATTCCAGAACTGCAACGATAAAATTGTGACGACAACACCTCGGAGCTCAACTCCCCGGGACACTGCCACAACCCCTAAATGACAGGAGGCACCAAGAACAATGTTCTCGTCACAAATCGATCGGAACGATTCCAAGATACCCGCGTGATCCTAAAAAAATTTAGTGAAATTTGAGAAGAGAAGAGTCAAAACTCTACGTCAGGATGCCTTACCAGAGCGATGAAGGGACTGGGGAGTAAAAAGAATTCCTAAACTCTCTTATATATAAATTCCTAGATGCTCAAAACATTTTTCTAGACTCAACAACGGCTGCTAAAAAGATCAAGCAGTGGGGGATCCTAAGGTCGGGGAAGGCTCTGATACCAACTTGTAACGCCCTCGATGCGGCTATATCTCCCACGTGTCGAAGCATGACTTAGAGGCATAACCGCATTGAAAGCAATGTCGCAAGTAAGGCAATCTTCACAACATCCCATGTAAAAAGATAATAAAAGGGAAGGTACATAGCCGGCTTACACTCGCCACGTTAATCAAAGTACATAAATAACACTACACACTCATGGTCTGACTACGGTACCAAAATAAAAGATCAACCCAACATGCGACACAGTCCCGATCGCCCCAACTGGGCACCACTACTGGTCATCAGGGAAAGACACATAGTAACGACGGGAAGCTTCATCGAACTCCCACTTGAGCTCAAGCGCATCATCTGGAACGGAGTCATCAGGCCCTGCATCTAGTTTGGAAGTAATCTGTGAGCCACAGGTACTCAGCAATCTCGCACCCTCGCGATCAAGACTATTTAAGCTTATAGGTAAGGCAAGGTAATATGTGGAGCTGCAGCAAGCGACTAGCATATGTGGTGGCTAACCTGTTCGCAAAAGAGAGCGAGAAGAGAAGGCAAAGAGCGAACGAAGAACTAGAGAACACCCTACGGCAAACATTATTCCAACACTGTGTTCACTTCCCGGACTCCGCCGAGAAGAGACCATCACGGTAACACACACCGTTGATTCATTTTAATTAAGTTAAAGTTCAAGTTATCTACAACCGGACGTTAACAAATTCTCATCTTCCCATAACCGCGGGCACGGCTTTCGAAAGTTCAAATCCCTGCAGGGGAGTCCCAACTTAGCCCAGCACAAGCTCTCATGGTCAACGAAGGATAAACCTTCTCCCGAGACATTCCGATCAGACTCGGTATCCCGGTTCTACAAGACAACTTCGACAAGTTAAAAAAATCCAGCAACACCACCCAGATGTGCCGACAAATCCCGATAGGAGCTGCACATATTTCGTTCTCAGGGCACACCGGATGAGCCAGACGTCGGGTAGGCCAGCCCAGAGTTACCCCTGGTAGCCCGGGACATCGCTCGATTGGACCAACACTCAGAGGAGCACTGGCCCGGGGGGTTAAAATAAAGATGACCCTTGAGTCCGCGAAACCCAAGGGAAAAAAGGCTAGGTGGAAAATGGTAAAACCAATGTTGGGCATTGCTGGAAGAGTTTTATTCAAGACGAACTGTCAAGGGGTTCCCATTATTACCCAACCGCGTAAGGAACGCAAAATCCGGGAACATAACACCGATATGACGGAAACTAGGGCGGCAAGAGTGGAACAAAACACTAGGAAAAAGGCTGAGCCTTCCACCCTTTACCAAGTATATAGATGCATTAAGATAACAAGATAATATAATGATATCCCAACAAGTAAACAATGTTCCAACAAGGAACGGTCTCCAATCTTCACCTGCAACTAGCAACGCTATAAGAGGGGCTGAGCAAAGCGGTAACACAGCCAATCAACGGTTTGCTAGGACATGGTGGGTTAGAGGTTTGACATGGCAATTTGGGAGGCATGATAATCAAGTGGTAGGCATTGTAGCATAGGCATAGCAAAAGAGCGAGCATCTAGCAAAGCAAAGATAGAAGTGATTTCGAGGGTATGATCATCTTGCCTATAGAGTTGTCAGAGTTGACTGGATCCTCGAAAGCAAACTCAAAGGGCTCCTCGTTAGCGAACTCGTCTCCCGGCTCTACCCAAACAAGACAAACAAGCAAAAGGAGCGCAATCAACCACGTGCAAAGCTCAAACAACATGATGCAAACATGGTATGCTATGCGGGATGCGATATGTGATGCATATGCAAGATTTGACAAGGAATGAAAGAACCTGGCCTCAACTTGGAAATCCAATAGTTCCACTCGAAAGGTGAGGTGATTTCGGTTGAAATCGATATAAAGATCGCTGGAATTGGATGCACGGTTTGGGAATGGCAAGCAAAACAAATATGGCACCTGTCTGCGATAAACAGCAAGTAGCCATCTAAATGCAACAATATAATTATGCTACATCACTCAAACATGGCAAAAAAATACATGCCAGGGATCCACTCATCATGCTTAACAAAATATGAACACTGAGCTATGGCCAATTCGTCCATTAAGAGGTTCAAACAAGCATGGCAAAAGTGCAATTGATAAACAGGTTTCAGACTTAGTGAAATTAACACTAGTGTGGAATTTCAGATCAGGTGGCACACTTTCAAGCAAGAAAACTATATGCTACAGGAACTTAACATGGAAAAGCAAGGCATGACATGGAGCTACTCAAAGATCTTAACAAAAGTCCCTTAGTGACCTTGAGCCAAAAGGGATCAGAAAATACAATTGCAAGCATGTGAACATGGCAAAAAACATAATCAGATTACAGACTTAGAGAAAAACTGGAGCATGCAAATCTGTTAACGAGTAGGCATGTTTACGATCTCGATCCACTCACTAAAAAGCAAGGTATGACAATCTAAGCATACACCCATCAAGAATACACCTTATATAAGCTAGACATGGCAAGAACAACAACATAGCATGCACGGATCAACTACAACATCCTCGGCAAAATCGCTAACAAGTAGACAATCTGCCCAGATTCACGAAATAGCAAAAGTAGAGCTCGATTGACTCAAACTAGGTTGCTCCATAATTGCAACCAAAGACATGGATGGATAGAGAATCACAGTATTAACAAATCATCCTTACCGATCATCCCCAAAAGAGGCATGGATCACTATGAAACAACATGAACATATGGCATATTGATAAAAACAGATCAAGGACTTAGTGGAATTGCTAAGTCCCTGAAATCAGCATTAACGAATGCACCACTTTGCAAGCTTGTGCTAGTCACCACACACATCAAAAAAATACATGGATGCCACCTCTGTAAAGATGGCAAAGCATATAACAAAACACATGTAGAGGTCAGGGGCATATCATGCACACATTAATCATGGCAAAAATGACAAATAGCTATTTGGTGCAGCAGATCTGACAATTAACTCAAATAGCTCTCTTCCAACAGCATTTTGGGCATCAAGATGAGCTCAAATGAAAATGATGCAGTGAGATGAAATGATGTACTCTCTGAGACGAACATTTTGATATGCTACACGCCCAAAACGGAGCTACGGATGCGGAGATATAGCATGATGAACATTGCAGAATAATTAGGGTTTCAGGAGGAAGTCAACCGAGGCAAAATATCCCAGATCTAGATCCGGTGCGGATTTCGAAGATCGCCGGGGTACTGTAGCACGAGCTCGCCGGAGAGGACTTGCCGCGGAGGAGAGGCCGGTCGGTGAGGGAGGTCGGCGCCGGAGTTGCGCGGTCGCCGGACTTGGGTCGGCGCGGCGGGGGGGTTGGAGAGGCGGCGGCCGGCGGGACAGGGCGGCGCGGCGGAGCTATGAGGCGGCGGGGCGGCGCCGGAGTCCGCCAGAGACAGCGTCGGGCGGCGGAGCGGTGGGCCGGGCGCGGGGAAGAAGCGCGCGGGGCGCGCGTAGGGCGACCGGGCCGGTAGGGCCCCGCCTGGGCCCGGGCGGGCCGGCGGCGCGGGGGCGGCGAAGTGGGCACCGCGGGCTGACGTGGCGTTCCCTTATTGGGCGAGGGCGGCGGCAGGAGATGTCCGGACGAAACGGACATTGTCCGGTTGCGGAGAGAGGGGATTTTTTAGGGTTTAGGCGGAGAGGAACCGTAAATTTCGGAGGGGGGCTATTTATAGACATAGGAGGAGCTAGGAGAGTCCAAATGAGGTGCAGTTTTCGGCCACGCGATCGTGATCGAATGCTCTAGATGATGGAGAGGTTTTTGGTGGGTTTTGGGCCAAATTCGAGGGGTGTTGGGCTGGAACACACACGAGGCCTTCTCGGTCCCTCGGTTAACCGTTGGAGTATCAAACGAAGTCCAAATGGTACGAAACTTGACAGGCGGTCTACCTGTAGTAAACCAAGGCCGCTTGGAAAGTCTCGGTCCAATCCGGAAATGTTTAATCTCCACACACGAAAAGAAGGTAGAAAGGACCACCGGAGGAGATAGAAGCGCTGGAATGCAAAACGGACAACGGGGAAAATGCTCGGATGCATGAGACGAACATGTATGCAAATGCAATGCACATGATGACATGATATGAGATGCATGACAACGACAACAACACACGGAGACAAAAACCCGAACCCGAGAAAATAAAATAACTTAACGCTGGAAACGGCAAGAGTTGGAGTACATATTAGGTAAATTACATCCGGGTGTTACACAATCCGAGATGAAGAGTGAGGAGAGCAACACCACAATGACTCCGGAAGAGATAAAATAATGGAATCAAAAGAATGGAGGAGAAAACAACATCTTCTACCTCAAATGAGCTTGAAAAAAGTATATTTTAGGAGAAGGGTCGAACGGAGTTGTTGGAAAACCAACAACGAAAGGATAAGCTTGAAGCGGGCTTATGGAAAACATCCCAAAACTGAGGTGAAATTCTACCACTAACGAAAAACAATAGATTGGATTGATACGAACAAGGAGATGAGAAGCTCTCTCACCGGAGAATAAAAGAAGAACTTGGGTCATTTAAGAGCACCATAAATAGCAACAGTCCTTAGGGAAGGCTTTAGGTGAAACATGACACAAGATAACTCCAACGAATATGTTGATGGATTGAGAAGAGCTCATGCTCGAAGAAATTTATGGGTTTAACCATATCATTCCTGACAACTTACGAATCATGAAACACAAAAGAAATTGTCAAAATGACATAACACCACCTGAAAAGATAACGTGGAAGAAATTGCACTCCGGATTGCACGATGAAGAATGCTTGAGCTCCTTTGAAAAGAATCTCAAAGAACACTTCGAGAAGGAATTAAATCCTTGATGAACCATCCTGTAGAACCTCCATGAAGACTCCGGTAAACAAAAGGATAGTGAAAATAAAGAGAAGTTGAGAATATAAGGTGAAAACCTTGGAATGATTAAATAGATCTCCGTGGTGATATAGTTGCAAGAGCTTGGAACTCTTGGAAAAGAAAAGATAAGCCTCTCGAACCGAGAATGTGATATGATGAACCTCCGGAATAAAGAACTTAATCACTTGGATGAAACAAGAATAAGAATTATGTTATGCGTATCCATCACCAATTTAAATTGATGACAAGCAATGGATTTGGCATATTACTTATTCTCGTAGAAAAGATTAAGAGAGATATAACATAAACTTGAGAATGTCTTCAATGAACCACCGGTAGGATTGGAACATCGAATAAAATGATAAATAAGAGAACTCTTGACCGAACCACTGTTAGAATTAAAATAAACGAAGTAAAGGGATGAATCACCGGTACGAATTAGAGAATGAATCAGGATACTTGAGGGAATTTAGATACATAAGAACGAAGAGATCGTGAATTGATTAGAGAAAACTTGAATGAAGCACCGATAAGATTTGGAGAACGAGAGTTGAAAGCTGAGAATGAATAAATTTGAAAATATGGCCTTCGGAGGAAAGAAATGGAAACAACTCATGAAATGCTCCGGATGGTTGAAAAGAATATCTCCCAATCGAATACAATTATGAGAGGATGACAACAAGCTAGAATCACGAATCTTGAAGAGAATAGAACAAGATATGGAGGAAAAATTCTTCTTCGGTCTTCAAAAATTGAGAATGACAAAGAGAAACACCACCATGAATTGTTGAAGGCACTCCGGGATGACGAATAGCAAGATTGGGCCAATGATGAAAAGAATTTGACAGATCCTGGAGAAATACGTATGAATGATGATAATTCATACTTACGTCAAACGTTAGAAGATTTAAGAATAGCTCCGGGAGAATAAGAAGAGTCAGGTAAGATCCTGGAAAAAGACCTATGGGTTAGGGCCCACTGAAAAGATACACTGTTGAACGATTTAAAAGAGCGATTAGCGCCGGTTGAAATAAATGGCTTGAATGAGGTAACATCCTCGAAAGAGCTTGAACGAATGTAGAGTGGAAACACGAATCCTTGAGATATCTTGAGCACTCCGAAACAATTGAATAGCGAGAAAAGAATGAATATGAGGTGCACCGGCATAAGAAGGTATTAGAAAGGAGGAAAAAAAGGATATGATCAACAACAAAACTCGAATCTAATTCACCGTTGAGAAAAACAAGGGTGGGAGGGTGGGAAAAAACACCGTTGAGAATGAAACAAACACCGTTGAGAAAGCTTGAGTTGATCTTGCGGATGTTGAAATGATCGGATCCGCTTGAAGAGAAACACGTCGGTTGAAAAGGATTTACATGACAAACTCGATTATCATGAAGGATTGGTATTCACATCGGAGTATGAGAACACCGTTTAGGAAAGGTATTGAATCAACACTTGACTTCGAAGCAACTCGAATACCACAACTCAAAACAAAACAAAGGATTGGCTTGCAGAATAAGCCGGAACAAACATATGATAGAGATTTCGTCCGAAGTTTTCGTGGTGGGGCCTACACGGGCTCGATCGTATAGCACCATCATGTACAAGGCAGTGCACATGACATACGAAGCTTCCCCGAGTCGGCATAGCCAAGGACTCTTTAAGACACAACGTGACCACTGTAAAACCAACCGTGGATAGGCGGACCACTAGACGTCGAACCCCAATTTCATCATACATCTCTCGGAAAGATATCCTAAGAGCTACTTGAATTCCCACTTATAAACTCCCAAAATTTTCCGGTTATGCAATCAAGTGTTGGGGATAAAGGGGAAGCATAATATCTCACCCAAAACTAGCAAATCCTACATCCAGCTGTATCCATCCTTCAACACATAACCAAGAAACCTTCGGAAATCGTTTACCTCAACCTTCGAAAAAAGATCCGTTATACGAGTTATGGCAATACTCACGAACTCCCGCCCCAGTACTGGGTGGCGTCGAGGTTATCTCACCAACAACTGCATAAAAGAGATTTTCGATGTCGGCGAACTCAGGTATTCCAGAACTGCAACGATAAAATTGTGACAACAACACCTCGGAGCTCAACTCCCCGGGACACTGCCACAACCCCTAAATGTTAGGAGGCACCAAGAACAATGTTCTCGTCGCAAAACCATCAGAACGATTCCAAGATACCCGCGTGATCCTAAATTTTTTTTAGTGAAATTTGAGAAGAGAAGAGTCAAAACTCTACGTCAGGATGCCTCAACAGAGCAACGAAGGGACTGAGGAGTAAAAAGAATCCTAGTCTCTGATATATATAATCCTAAATGACTCAAAATATTTTTCTAGACTCAACAACACCAGCGATTCGACCAAGGAGGGGGCTCCTAAGGTCGGGGAAGGCTCTGATTACCAACTTGTAACGCCCTCGATGCGGCTATATCTCCCACGTGTCGAAGCACGACTTAGAGGCATAACCGCATTGAAAGCATGTCGCAAGTGAGGTAATCTTCACACAACCCATGTAATACATAAAGGGAAAGAGATACATAGTTGGCTTACAGTCACCACCTCACACAATTACATGAATAAAGCATTACATCATCCAGATACAATCAAGGTCCGACTACGGTACCAAAATAAAAGAAGACTACCCCAAATGCTACACAGATCCCCGATCGTCCCAACTGGGCTCCACTACTGATCAACTGGAAACGTAACAAGAAAACGAACACGGCCTTCATCGAGCTCCTCCTTGAGCTCGATTGCGTCACCTGCACGGTATCATCGGCACCTGCAAGCTGGTTTTGGAAGTATCTGTGAGTCACGGGGACTCAGCACTCTCACACCCTCGCGATCAAGACTATTTAAGCTTATGGGTAAGGTAAAAGGTATGAGGTGGAGCTGCAGCAAGCGACTAGCATATTGGTGGCTAACATATGCAAATGAGAGCGAGAAGAGAGGGCAAAGCACGTTCGAGAAAACTATGATCAAGAAGTGATCCTAGAACAACCTACGTCAAGCATAACTCCAACACCGTGTTCACTTCCCGGACTCCACCGAGAAGAGACCATCATGGTTACACACGCGGTTAATGCATTTTAATTAAGATAATCTTCAGGTTTTCTACAATCGGACATTAACAAATTCCCATCTGCCCATAACCGCGGGCACGGCTTTCAAAAGTTCAAATCCCTGCAGGGGTGTCCCAACTTAGCCCATCACAAGCTCTCACGATCAACGAAGGATATTCCTTCTCCCAAGACAGTCCGATCAGACTCGGCATCCCGGTTACAAGACATCCTCGACAATGGTAAAACAAGTCCAGCAACACCGTCCGAATGTGCCGACAAATCCCGATAGGAGCTGCACATATCTCGTTCTCAGGGCACACTCAGATGAGACATCCTACGAGTAAAACCAACCCTCAAGTTGCCCTGAGGTGGCCCCGCAGTCTACTCGGTCGGACCAACACTCAGAGGAGCACTGGCCCAGGGGGGTTAAAATAAAGATGACCCTTGGGCTGGCCGACCCAAGGGAAAGAAAAGGCTAGCTGGCGAATGGTAAAACCAATGTTGGGCATTGCTGGAGGAGTTTTATTCAAGGAGAACTGTCAAGGGGTTCCCATTATAACCCAACCGTGTAAGGAACGCAAAATCCGGGAACATAACACCAATATGAAGGAAACTAGGGCGGCAAGAGTGGAACAAAACACCAGGCATAAGGCCGAGCCTTCCACCCTTTACCAAGTGTATAGATGCATTAATTAAATAAGAGATATTGTGATATCCCAACAAAATAACCATGTTCCAAACATGGAACAAACTCCAATCTTCACCTGCAACTAACAACGCTATAAGAGGGGCTGAGCAAAGCGGTAACATAGCCAAACAACGGTTTGCTAGGACAAGGTGGGTTAGAGGCTTGGCTTAACAATATGGGAGGCATGATAAGCAAGTGGTAGGTATCACAGCATAGGCCTAGCAAAAGAGCGAGCAACTAGCAAGCAAAGATAGAAGTGATTACGAGGGTATAGTCATCTTGCCTGAAATCCCGCAAGGAAGAAGAACGAGTCCATGAAGAAGACAAACGGACGTAGTCGAACGGGTCCTCACAAATGCGACGTTATCGGAACCAACCCGAAGAAGCAACACCAGAAAGAAGCACACAACAATAGTAAACAACCAACACATGAACATGGCATGATATGCGGGATGCGGTATGTGATGCATATGCATGATTTGGAAAGGAATGATTGAAATTGGCCTCAACTTGGAAATACAAGAGTGCCACTGGAAAGGTGAGTTGATTTTGTTTGAAATCGATATAAAGATCACCGGAATCGGATGCACGGTTCGGAAATGGCAAGCAAAACAAATATGGCACCGGTCTGCGATAATCAGCAAGTGACCAACTAAAAGCATCAAGGTAAATATGCTACATCACTCAAACATGACAACAAAATATATGGCAGGGATCCACTCATGATGCTCGACAAAAGATGAACACTGAGCTACGGCTAATTCATCCATTAACAGGTTCAAACAAGCATGTCAAAAGTGCAAATGATAACAGGTTTCAGACTTTGTGAAATTAACACGAGTCTGGAATTTATCATCAGGAAACAATCTTTAGAGCATGAAAACTACATGCTACAGGAACATATCATGTCAAAGAAAGGCATGGCATGAAGCTACTCTAAGCACATAACAAAAGTTCCTTAGTGACCTTGAGCCAAAAGGGATCAGAAAATACAATTGCAAGCATGCGAACATGGCAAAAACATAAACAGATTCAGACTTAGTGAAAAACTGGAGCTTGCAAAACAGATTAACAAGTAGGCATGTTTACGAGCTCGATGCACTCACTATAGAGCATGGCATGACAAACTAAGCATACACCCAGCAAATAGACATGTCATAGAAGCTAGACATGGCAAGAACAATAACATAGCATGCACGGATCAATAGCAACATCCTCGGCAAAATCGCTAAACATGTCATCAATCTGCCAGGATCATTTTATAGCAAAAGTAGAGCTCGATTGACTCAAGCTAGGGTGCTCCATAATTGCAAACAAAGACATGGATGGATAGAGCACCACAATATTAAACAAACATCCTTACTGATCATCCTCAAAAGAGGCACGGATCACTAGAAAATAACATGAACATATGGCATAAAAACAAAAACAGGACAAGGACTTAGTGAAATTCTAAGTCCCTGAAATCAACATCAACGATTACGCTACTTTGCATTCTTGTGCTAGTCACCACAAGGATCACAAAAATACATGGAATACACCCCTGTAAAGATGGCATGTCATTCATCAAAACACATGTAGAGCTCAGGATCATAGCATGCACACATTAATCATGGCAAAAATGACAAAAGGCCATTTGCTGAAACAGATCTGACATATTCCTCACATAGCCCTCTTCCAACAGCATTTCGGGCATCAAGATGAGCTCAAATGAAAATGATGCAATGAGACGAAATGATGTACTCGTCGAGACGAACATTTTTTTATGCTACACATATGAATCCGAGCAATTATGATGAAGTTATGATGTGATGAAAAGAGGCACATGAAACTGGAATCTCAGGACTTAGCAGAATTTCAGTGAGCGTCATACAATAAAACGACGCACGGGCGGGATATAGAGGGCGCTCACCACTGGGCTGAGCCCATCTGTGGAGGAGGGAGATGGGCCGACTTGCGAGGCAGGCCAGTTGGGCCGGATGGAGGCCGGCGCGGATGGGCCCATGAGCGAGGGTCGTGGCCATCTCCGTCAACCTCCCAATCCCGCACGGGCACGATCCCATGGCGGCGGCGGCGCGGAACAGAAGCTCCGGCGAGGCCATGCGAAGGTCGGTGTCGCGGGGAGGCACCGGGAATGGACAGATCCGGGTGTGGGGCCCCCGGATCCGGCCTCGGAGGTGGTCGGTGGCGAAGAACGGCGAGCCAGGGAGGTCCGGCGGCAAGGGTTTTGAGGTGGCGGCGCGGCATGCAACTCCGGCGAACTTCCCTGCAGGGTAACAGAGAGAGAGAGCTCATGAGGGAGAGAGAGCAGAGAGGAAACAGGCAGGGCGGCAGCGCTGAAGACCTCTCGAGGTGGCGGGGCGAAACTCCGGTGGCGGGCAATCCGGCGATGGCCGGTCTCCAGCGAGGCGCGCGGACACGTGAGGAGGAGACGAGTGGCAAGGCGTGGCGCGGGATCTGGGCCCGCACGGGCCCGCGATGGGCACCGCGGGTCGGCGACGCGGGGACGACGGCGGAGGACAGGTGGCGCACCGCGGTTGGACGCGGACGACGGAGCGGACATGTCCGGGCGCGGTGGGAGATTTTGTCCGGTGGCATGTGGTAGGAGGAGCTAGGGTTTCATCCGCAAGATTTTCAAGGGAGATGACAAATATATAGGTAGAGGGAGCTAGGAGTGTCCCAATGAGGTGCGGTTTTGGGCCACGCGATCGTGATCGAACGCTCTAGATGATGGAGGGGGTTTAGGTGGGTTTTGGACCACTTTGGAAGGGTGTTGGGCTGCAACACACACGAGGCCTTTTCGGTCCCTCGGTTAACCGTTGGAGTATCAAACGAAGTCTAAATGACACGAAACTTGACAGGCGGTCTACCGGTAGTGAACCAAGGCCGCATGACAAGTCTCGGTCCAATCCGTAAACGTTTAACACCCGCACACGAAAAGAGGTAGAAAGGGACACCGGAGGACATAGGAGCGCCGGATTGCAAAACGGACAACGGGAAAAATGCTCGGATGCATGATACGAACATGTATGCAAATGAAATGCACATGATGACATGATATGCAATGCATGACACGCAAGCAAAGACAAGGCAAACAACAACGAATAACTGGAAGACACCTGGCACATCGGTCTCGGGGCGCTACACCTATACATGGAGTGTGCATGCGAACTAGAAAGACCCCCCCCCCCACACACACACACAAAGAGAGGGAGAGAGAGAGAGAGGGAGGGAGGGAGGGAGAGGGACCAACAAGGTTTGTGTTTGGATGCATGCGATTGAATTGAAAATTATCGGCGAGAGAGAGAGAGAGAGCAGGAGTCCAGGAGAGGGGGAGGTCGCGTTTTATGCATCAAAGACTGATATAAACCATGTTTAGATATAAACTTGCATTCAAATATTTAAATTGGAGAACATGTTGTCTGCAATCCACACATGAACGGAGATATGCGTATCAAACAAGTTCATTAATTTGACTTTCAACATGTTCATGGAATACTATAATACTGTACAACATGCTATTCGATTAAGCTGTTCAATTTTGGATTTCACTATTTTGACCTAGTGAACGAGCTATTTCATTGAATCGAGATATTTCATTTTGGGTTTGATTCCGTACTTGAGTGGGTCAACTATTTGTCATATAGTAAATCGTTAGCAACGAGCATGTAAAAACACATTAGTCCTAAGCATCATCTCTCCATCTAAAAAAGAAGTGGCAAGCTAATATTTCAAAATTTGATTCGAATCGACTTGGTAAGGTAGACGTGGATGCTCGTTCTCCCAAAATTTGAACAAACCGCTAAACACCCTCTGCTCGGTGGAATTCGCTCGAGCAAATAAATGGGGGATGCAAAATTACCGGCCTTTGTGGGACACGCATCAATTGGCCCATTGTACATCGAGGGTAGGTTCATAACTTCATCCAAGCATGCCTTATCCTCGGCCGAAATGACATGTGCCGAATAATTCATAAACCATGGGAGGCAAAACACCCTCTCCTTGTCCAAAATCGATCACGCCGACTATTTCAAAACACGCCATCCTCGCGTGAAATCGCTCGCGCCCACTATTTCAAAACACGCCCTCCTCGCCCGAAATAGCTCGCGCCCACTATTTCAAAACACGCCCTCCTCGCACGAAATCGCTCGCGACCACTATTTCAAAACATGCCCTCCTCATCCGAAATCGCTCGCGCCCACTATTTGGAAGAAGAAAAGTTACTCTACTATCCCAGACCCTTAGTACACAGACCCAAGCCCAGAAGCCTAAAGGCAGGGGTAGAACTGTAACTCCCCCGACATTTCTGACAAATGCGTCCGTAAGACATGGTTCCCCCTCCCAATTCCCATTCTATATCTCGTGGGTGCCAAATCACCTTCTCCCTGGAAGCTCCCTTCTCCCCAGTCGTGAAACCTCAGCCCCTCCTTCATCCCCCCACCGCACCAAATTCACCGCCGCCCTCCTCCCCAATGCTGGAGACGCTGTCCATTTGCCGTCGTGCACTGGGCCATGTGCCTCTTACTCTGTGCTGCCGGAGCTGCCTCGACGGCCACTACTAGGGAAAAGGCTAGCAGCAGCGCGGGTTCTAGGTATATCAGTAGCGCGGGGACCGGCACTACTAATAAGGCGCTACAGCTAACCCGTAGCAGTAGCGCGTGCACACCCGCGCTACTGCTATACAAGTGTAGCAGCAGCGCACTTCGTGGAAGCTCATTACTACTAATATCTCTAGCGCGCTTTGCCTGGACGCGCTACTGATACTATGGCGCTGCTGCTAACTTTTCTCCACTCTCTACTGCTAATTTTAGTAGTTTTTGTTTTTTATTTCTGCATATATGTTTTGTATTTGAATAGGCTTTATACAATAATCTTTAGCATATGATACACATACAAATGTAATCATAGCATATACATACAAATAGTCTCATCAAATCATGTCATCATCATCCAACACAAAGTGGTCTCTTGTCATCATCTCAAAAATAGCGATACAAATCTGCAACTACATCATCATCCATCTAAACAATGATATACGCGAGAAGAGTTATCACTTTGCGTGAACCTAAACTAACTATTGGCCGTCTCTCAGAAATCGGAAACTCGTACATCTGGGCCTGACATTCCGGCCACTCGTCGTATACTCCTGGCGTAGCACTTCTTCGCCATCGATGATCTATACACCTGCATCGTCACATGAGTCAATGATATGCAACATATATAGTTGAGCAACAGAAAGAGACAGACTTGGCAAAAATAGAAGCAACATATCATAAGCATAAATAACAAAGTTCATCGTACCCAAAATGCCCTAACTAGAGTGATCTTCGCTAGTCAAGGAGGATGGTTTAATTACATCACAAATAAAGTTTCGTCGTGCATAATTCAAAGTTTCATCATACATATAGTATTGACTAAACGGACACATTATCACATATCGACAATCACTCCATGTCGTGCCATCCATCCAAGTCAGGGAGATAGTCCTCGAGCTTAGTGAAAGGCTTCAGGTCTAGACGTTGAGCGGCTACCCGTGTTCGGACGTCTTCCCACAACATTTGTCCTTCTTCGTAGAACATCCCTGTTTTTCCGACTACCTCCTTCATGATGATTTCGGCAAGTTCGCGTTGGATGCGATAGAACTCAGCTCGAAGTCGATGATCCTCGATATCTCCTAAGTTCTTTGCCCATTGCAGAATATGGGCATCGCCGGATGTAGGTGACATGCGAAGGTTCTGGTGATCCCGTTTGTAATCCAGCATCTGGTGTAGGACATAGAATCCATCATTAAGAGAATCACTCGGTTGCTAGATGCAGCAGAAGTCGGTCTTATGGCCGAAGGCGGGCCTGCCGTCCTTTCTCTTCTTTTCCTTGACCTCTCCACCCTGTGCGCCGTAGTAAAACATAGCACTGTCGACAACAGACTTGATGTGGGTGTAATCCTTTTTGTTAATGTTCTTTGACGAGTCTAAGTAAAGAGCGTGGGAGTATCGGGGGTAGAGGATGATGAGGACGGCGCACCCGCCATTGCGCAAAATAAGTACACCTCAAATTAATTAGCCTCTACCGTGCAAATGAATGATTGAAATCAAAGGAAGGATATCCGCGCGGATGCCTTACATGGGATGATAAGGCACAAGAATCGCCTCCTTGTCCTTATTGGCGAGCATGAAATTGACGATGTATTCCCTCGCGTATTCACAGTGCTTTGCGCAGACTCCAAAGAAGGCCTCGTGCATGAAGTACGGGTCAGCAACACAGATATGAGGTATCTTCTCAACCCCGATGAGGTAGTTCATGTGCAAAGCATAAAGGCGGACAAACGCAAAATCCAGCTTCTTCAAGTGAAACATGTCGGAAATGTAATCGAATCAAAGGAAGAACTTCTCCACGGGGAATGTGTCGAAGTACGACAATCCCCGCGGCACGTTAACCACATAGAATGGGTATCCTGGAATTTTTGAGGCGATGAGGCCTTTCTCTATCCGCAACACATCGTCATGAAGTCCCCTTAAATCGCCGAATCTGCCCCCTAGCGCTGCTTCAGGTAGGATTGGTTGACTGGTGATATGCCATTTTTCCGCACCGGGAATATCTATACGGTCTTGAACCCGAGGCTGCTGAGGCGGCTGGATCATAGAATCAGCTTTTTTGCCTTTCCTTGGTCTCTTCCTAGACTTCTTTACTACCGGAAGGTTGTCCATAATACGTTCAGACTCCGGAGGCGGCAATTTAGGCACCGACTCATGAGGCTCAAACCCTAAGTAGGCACCAGTATTGACATACTGTTGAGTGTCATCCTCATCCTCATCTATGGCGACGTCACCAGCAACTAATGGAGGAGGCGAGGTGTTGATGTTCATACCTAACTGTGTGCTCGTGGTTGTGCTCCCGGCCGCCTCCAGACGAAGCAGACTCTGTGGCCACAACAGGACCCACCCATTGCAACAATCACCAAGCCGTCGCGGGGTCTCGTCGTCATCCCCCACCAGTACCGGAGGAGCCAAATTCTCCTGGCCCGGTTTAACACTGGCCGTGGAAACCTTGAAGACTTCCGGGGGGATCGGCTGGCTGTGGAACAATGGTTCCTTCGGCTCCATTATCGTTGCCTTCCCCACGTCCACCTTCTGGTCACCGATGGTGTACAATATGGTGCACGGGGTTTCGTGGGCCTGCAAGGAAAAGTCTGTGACGTGAGATATCCGAAAGGCAACGAAAATGGGAGATTATACATTTATTGAAGGGGGCCGGTGTGACAGATACCGTGAGGGCGTCGAGCTCAGCCAAAGACAAAGCACCACCGAGCATGTCCGATGCCGGAGCCAGTGCCGGAGCAGGTGCGGAAGCCGGTGCGGGAGCAGGTGCAGGAGCCGGTGCGGGAGCAGGTGTAGCTGCAGGTGCTAGTGCAACGCTACTCGAGCTGCTCCTGAGGAAGTCAGCAAGGGGAAAGTCCGCTGCATTTTTTAATGGATTTTGCCTGCTCCAATTCAAAACGGCTGGAACCAAGGTAGTAGACATATCTACAAGCACCTGTTTCACGGCAGCTACCGCTGTTGCGACTATCTTAGATGATTTCTTTTCAACCGCAATCTCAACCTTCTTGTCGATGTTTTCTTCAGTTAACCTCCGTCTTTCCTTTCTCTCCTCCATGGTCTCACGGTAGTACTTATTCCACGTGGCGCCGTCTCCGACACCGTGCACGCATCCATACGACGGTCGAGTCTGCACCGGGAGTCCTTTCAATATGTTCAACGCCCGGTTGAATGGAGTGTCCCACTTATTCCTCGCCAATACCTCAGACGGCGAGTCGCTTTCAGCCACAGTCCTGTGCTGCTCTCTCTGCAAAAGGCACAAGGATCGTTTACAAATATGACTAACATGCAGTTGAATTGATCAGAAACTAAAATTACCAGCAGTCTCATGAACTCCGTCGTGACCGCGTTCGTCTCGAAAACCTTCTTCACTGTGTCCCAACGGTGTCGGGCCCTGAGGACGTCATGCTCCTGCGGGACGGTGAACTCCGCCAAGGGGTCTGGGATGCCCATACTGGCGTCTTCCGCGTCCTCCTTGGCCCATATGGACCTCTTCCCGCCGTAACCACGGCTTCCGAGGTGGTGGCACCCAATGTTCTTCTGTTGAAGCCCCTTCATGTACTCCGACTTTTTTTGGCAGCTTCAGCCTCGCAAGCCGCCTTGAATATTTCAAAGTGCTCTGCCGTGATTGTCGGATTATCCTTTACAATCTCGGAGTAGGGTTCCTTTTCGTTGACGATCCGATATTTCACCCTTGCTTTCCGGGCGGCCAATGCGTCGCTAAACTTGCTCATGGCATGTTTGTTTATCTTCTTCATTGTCGGGTCCTTATCTGGATCTTTATAATCCTTTTCATTCCAGCCCGGGAATAAGAATATATGGTGCAGCTTCTTTAGGAGGGAGGGCCTCATATTATCTATCTTGTTTAGTTTCTCATCGTTGATGGTGGCGGTTGTCTGTATCATGCAGCCTATTTGATTGTCGTAGCACGCGCGCGCTTCCTCGGGCGCGTTTGGCTCAAAATTGCCGTCGTCCACCTCCGTGACCACCAGTCTAGTAGTCCTGAACTTGTTAGGAAGCCGTCGCCTCTTTGCTTTTGGTTCTATACCGGCTCCGCTCCTCGAGGCAGCGCCGGTCTCAATCTCAGCGCCGGTCTCGATGCTGGTCTCAGTCTCAGCGCCGGTCTCAGTCTCAGCACCAGTCTGCGTGTTGGTCTCAATCCCCGATGCGACCGGTGGGCCCAGCAACAACATCGGTTGATTGTCGGCAAGGCTCAAAAATTCGTCTGCCGCTAGGTAGACGTTGTCGCAATCACGAGAACCCTGTCCTTCGTCGTTGCTAGCCATGTTTCCTATGATAAAATCTAGTCAATTAATTCTAGAACTAATAAAATGAATAATGACATAAAAAAGGCCTATGTTTTGCAGGAACGTTCACTCCTTCCCGGTGCGACAAATCCCGGGCACTTGATATGTCCTAGTTTGTAGCACAAGTCATGCCGAAATTCACGGAAAATTTCAGCATGACTTTTGCTAAAAAGTGGACAAACCGGGAACCTGAAATTTGCCGGAACGAAAATGAATCAACATTCCGGCAAAACATAGGCCACTCAGCTTCATTCCTTGGAAACAACAAAGCCACTTGGGAACAATCGAACCACTTCAATGAAAAGATATAACATGAGAAAACACTATTGAGGAATTTGCATATAACATGGCCACTTTAATGAAAAGATATAATCAACAATAATGGAATATGCAAATGAACATCAATGACACATATCATATAACAATAATCTTGTTTTTTGTTTACGTAGCAAAAATTAGTTTAACCAAGTTTTTGAAAAGAAAAACAATTCTGTTTTTTGTTTATAGCCAAATGCCATAGCTACTGTTTTTTATTTATAGCTAAATACTTTTGTTTTTTGTCTAAAGCTAAAAGTCTAGGAACTCCATTTTCTCTAACCCTTCTGACCTCACCGAAATTTCCACAGCAATACCTTAGTGCCTACACCCAATTTCTTCAACAATATTCAGGTCCATAGTCCAAATAATTCAAATTTCATTTGAATGAAATTTGGAACAGATTCAGGTCCATAGTACAAATAATTTTTTATAGCTAAGTGTTTTTTTGTTTATAGCCTCTGTTATTTTAAATCTAAATGCTACTATTATTTACATACCCTCTATTAATTTAAAGCTAAATGGAATTACTATTTAGGCTTTTTCATAAAAATTTGCCCTAGCTAATTTCCTAAAAAAATTGCTAATCATTTTTCCTAAATGCTAAAAAAATGCCTACTGCCCTAAACAAATCTAGGGTTCATATGAACACCTAGGGTTCATATGAACATCAACACAGCATCAACATATATATGAATTGCCCTAGCAGAGAGAGAGAGGAGGGTAGGGGAGAGGAGAGGCAGAGCCTTATGGTAGGCAGCGAGGGCAGGCTCTGGCTCGGGCGACGGAGGTCCTGGGCGGGCTCGGTCGGCGGCGGTGAGGTCGAGGGCGGCGGTGGTGAGCTCGAGGGAGGCGACGGTGAGGTCGACGATGGCCTCGGGTGGCGGCTGTGAGGTCGAGAGCAGCCTCGGGCGGCGGCGGTGTGGTCGAAGGCGGCCTCGGGCGGCGGCAGTGTGGTCAAAGGCGGCAGAGCAACAACGGCGATGGAGTAGTTGGGGAGAGGGGGGAGTGGAGGGGGAAGGATTGAGCGAAATTTTGAGCCCGCGCGGCCGGGGTTAAGTCAAACTAGCAGTAGCGTGTTTTGCCGAAACGCGCTATAGCTAAGTTAGCTATAGCGTTTTCCAGTGAAACGCGCTACAGCTATTCCTTGATGTTTTATTTTGTTTTCTTTACATTTTCTTTTTTTCATTTCTCCTTTTTCTATTTATTTCATTTTCATTTACTTTTCTACTTATTTTCTATTTATTTTATTTTTCATAGCAGTAGCACTCTACAGCATAAACGCGCTGCTACAAAGTTTTTAGCAGTAGCGTGCTTCTGGAAGAACCGCTACTACTATTCCTAGCATACCGGCGCCAGCGAGGGAATTATAGTAGTAGCGCTTTTCCGCGCAGACGCACTACTGCTACAACAATGGTTGTAGCGTGCTTTTGTAACAAGCGCTACTAATAAGTAGCAATAGCATCGTGTTTTGACCAGCGCTACTGCTATACCTATGTGTATAAGGTTTTCCCTAGTAGTGGACGGCCGCGTGAACCGTACCGGAGTCGATTCACCCCCGCCATTGTGAACGGCGCCGGAGCGGCTCCAACTTAGGATGTGTCCAGGGCCCTGTCGCTATTTCCCCATAGCCATCGACCGTCGCGACATCTCTGCTTTCCTGCCGCCGGTAGCCACCGCAACCGCGCCGGCCTCACAGACTCGGCAGCTGGATCTTCCTACTTCAATAGGCCGCAAGATAGGTTATACCCTCATCTCAAATCACTTTATTTAGGCGTTAGTTGTCTGAATTTTTATTCTGGGCCAATCAATTCCCAATGGGAAGCAACACCCGTCGAGGTGGCGGAGCTCCTAGGTTGCCGGTTGGCGGGTGTCTAATGTAAGGGTGTGATGTCTACTACGCAACTTTATTCTTATAGACTCGTGTTGGGCCTCCAAGCGCAGAGTTTTGTAGGACAGTAGCAATTTTCTCTCAAGTGGATGACCTAAGGTTTATCAATCCGTGGGTGGTGTAGGATGAAGATGGCCTCTCTCAAACAACCCTGCAACCAAGTACAAGAAATCTCTTGTGTCCCCAACACACCCAATACAATGGCAAATTGTATAGGTGCACTAGTTCGGTGAATAGATGGTGATAAAAGTGTAATATTGATGGTAGGAATAAATTTTTATAATCTGAATAATAAAAACAACAAGGTAGAAATTGATAAAACGGAGCAAAATGGTATTGCAATGCTTGAAAATGAGGCCTAGGGTCCGTACTTTCACTAGTGCAATCTCTCAACAATGCTAATATAATTGGATCATATAACCATCCCTCAACGTGCGATGAAAAATCACTCCAAAGTTCCTATCTAGCGGAGAACATAAGAATAAATTGTTTGTAGGGTACGAAATCACCTCAAAGCTATTCTTTCCGATCGATCTATCCAAGAGTTCATACTAAAATAACACTAAAGCAATTCAGATTTGTAATACTCAATCCAACACAAAGAACCTCAAAGAGTGCCCCAAGATTTATACCGGAGAAACAAAGACAAGAACGTGCATCAACCCCTATGCATAGATTACCCCAATGTCACCTCAGGAATCCGCGAGTTGAGTGCCAAAACATACATCAAGTGAATCAATATGATACCCCATTGTCACCATGAGTATTCATATGCAAGACATATATCAAGTGCTCTCAAATCCATAAAAGTATTCAATCCGATAAAACGAAATCTCAAAGGGAAAACTCGATTCACAACAAGATAGAGAGGGGAAAACACCATATGATCCAACTATATTAACAAAGCCTGTGATACATCAAGATCATGACATCTCAAGAACACGAGAGAGAGAGAGAGATTAAACACATAGCTACTAGTACAAACCCTCAGCCCCGAGGGTGGACTACACCCTCCTCATCATGGTGGCCGCCGGGATGATGAAGATGGCCACCGGTGATGATTCCCCCCTCCAGTAGGGTGCTGGAACGAGGTATAGATTGGTTTCTCGTGGCTACATAGCCTTGCAGTGGCGAAACTTCTGACGTAGGGTTACCCCGAGGGTTTTTGGAATGTTTGACGATTTATAGGGCGAAGAGGGGATACGGGAGGCCACCGAGGTGAGCACAACCCACCTGGGCGCGCCTGGCCCCCCAGGCGTGCCCTGGTGGGTTGTGCCCCCCTCGGGGCACCCCCTAGGTGCTGCTCTGGTCCATTGGATGTCTTCTCGTCCATAAAATATCCACAAAAAGTTTCGCGTTGTTTGGATTCCATTTGATATTGATTTCCTACGATGTAAAAAACAAGCAAAAAACAACAACTGGCACTGGGCACTCGGTCGATAGGTTAATCCCAAAAAATGATATAAAGTTGCTATAAAATGATTGTAAAACATCCAAGAATGATAATATAACAACATGAATACTTCATAAATTATAGATACGTTGGAGGCGTATCAGCATCCCGAATCTTAATTCCTACTTGTCCTCGAGTAGGTAAATGATAAAAGAAATAATTTATGAAGTGTGAATGCTAGAAAAGTGCATAAGTTTGATAAATGATAATTTCAATCACGGTTCCTAGCATCATAACAGCAATTCTTTCTCATAAGGTTTCTCACGTTAAAATATCAACCAATTCACATGTTAAGGTTCAAA